>NW_008751946.1:645650-647844 GCF_000715545.1 Opisthorchis viverrini
ATCTGAATGAACTGAGTCCACAGATCAAATTTAGTATGGAGATAGAGTCAACATCGGGTAAACTGGCCTTCTTAGACTGCATGACACATAAGGTTGGGGAGAGACTAATGACCACAGTGTATGAAAAGCCAACCGACACTGGGGCAGTTTTGAACTACTCGTCTGCCCAAATAAAAACTACTGATTGTTTACCAAGCTCTTCTGAAATAGCATCAATCTCATTTGACCATCGAAACCGGTATATGAAGATTCAAACAATCGAATGGGGATGGTGTTTACTTGGAACTCAAAAGAGTGAATGAGTGAAATCTGTGAACTACTTATGTCTCATACGCCTCAATAAGGAAAAATCCTATATGGAGTGTCGGCGAGTTCCTGTAAACTTCGCAAGTCGTGTACACCATTGACGCTGAACCGAAGTGGAGTAGGCACAGCAACGTACGTTGAACGATACCATGTTAGAAAACTGCGCTTTCAAACGCCTGTCAGAGCGAAACTGCCTCAGTATCGCTTTCCTTTCCCAGCGTGCCCATATACTCCCCCATATACTACAGACAGAGTTGGAGATAATAGGTGCATCAATTGTAGTTTCAGCCTTGTTGTAAACTCTGAGCTGTGATCACAAAAACGTAAGCACCGTCGCCGTAGGGCAAATCGGTACGGTAAGCAATTTAGTGTCTCGAAGTGTCAACTTGCCTAGGTTTGGGGATCCGCAGCTCTAGTGTTGACTGGTTAGCTGCTCTGGGTAACGTAACTATCCATACTTTGTTAAACCTACGGTCATCCTGTTTGCAGGGACAGATCTGTTTCGACACCTTGTAATACATTTAGAAAATTAGGACAATTTCCAAGTCCCGTGAAAAAAAACGTCTCAAACCAAACTGTTTTTCTGATTTTTCCCAATCCAAACCCTTCTTGGACATTCAAATGTGCACCACTTGTAACTGGCGTAGTTACTTACTGTTTGCGACTAGCGTCGCTTGTAGAACCGATATGATGTTATTGTTACTTCATTAGTCCCGTCGATCGCATCCCCTGAGTTGCACTCAACACACAGGATTGCCACTTGGATTGTTGCCCTCGGGGTCATGCCTAATCAATTATTGAATGCGATTCTCGCCCACTGGTGTTTCGTGGTCCCTATGTGAGCACAGCGAGAGTTTGCCTGATGTGACGGAGAGTCACACGAATGGCTTCTGTTGAACACAGTGCACAAAGGAGATAATCAGCTACAAAAGCACGTGAATAAGCAAATTGTTGGTCGATTTTTCAGCCAATTATACCAATATAACCAGGGATGTGGCGCTCAACTGGTCTATTGAAGACCATATTTTATAACATGATACTTAGGAGGAAAAACATTCGCTGACGAAAGAACTCAATACAAACCGGTAAAAGTTGACTATCTGCTTACGTGAACTGAGAAGGGAACAAATCCACAGCAGCCCAATTCAGAACAAGGGATTGTTAACAGTTCGGATGCCACCGTCCCAAAATTTAGACCGCATTTGATTATAAAATATGAAGAACTGGCGAAGAACTGCCGGACCAGAAGACTTCACAACCAGAATCCTCCAGTTTCCTTGAAGATAGAACATCCGGAAAACGCGACTTCAAATCGAGATAGTTTTGTTTCATACTGTCCAAACTAACAGAGTGCAGCGTAATTTTTGGAGCACAGCAAAAGTAGGTAAATATTTAGCAAACTTCCACTTTCTGACGACAAAAGCCAAACGGTGGTAAAAAAAAGCGGTAAAATCGGCATTTCGTGCACTATATTTTCGGGAAGAATGAACCTTTCATTCAGCTCTTTGGCAATGTTGGATCAGCCTGCTCACCTCTTTTCAAGCCGGCACTTGTCTTTATCTGTTTCAGCAACTTAAGCTTATCTCATCCAGACCTCTGTAGATCAGAGAAATTATACGATTACAGCAAGGATTTGCTGTGGACTTGATCATTATCACTACGCTTGGCTACAAATTCCTGGATCTACTGATTCCAGTACATCTGGCTGCCTACAGGCAACTTAAATCAAAAAACTTTGTTCTCTATGCTATTCAGGAACACTAAGCTTGATGGCTCTAGCCCCTCAAAGAAATTCATCAAGTGCATTTACCTCTAATTTTGAATCACATTTAGCACTCAACACCAGCATCGCTTCTTTTTATCTCCCTTGTCTCGGAGAAAAAATAGC
>NW_008751946.1:647898-652653 GCF_000715545.1 Opisthorchis viverrini
TGTCCCTACTACAAACCAAGAGAATATCGGCTTGGGTGGGCCCCCCAGCCAGTTCAGAAATAAATTGTGTTGATGAGATAGATTATCTACTCACATGAAAAAAAGCTTTTGAGCAGGAGGTAAACATATATTCGTGAATTAGCATCCAAAGAATACTGGGTCTCCAACCAGGAAATGAATCATAAACTTTGCTTTTCTATTAAAACAGTAAGCTTGTTATTACAATCGAATCACCCCATCTATTGTATTCTTCTTAGCTTTATTGAGATACAAAAATGCGAATTTCTTCGTGAGACTGTCTTTTGTCCGTTTCTCTTCATTCTTGTGGGACTGACACTGTTCGAGCTTTCGAACAATGGGGGTCTAGTAATTTTCTTTCTATAAATTCATAAATATATTAGAAAACCCTTGGGGTGGTCGCCCTTCTCTCGGTGGTTCAATCCCTAAAATGTCGACGCATCTTAACTCTATTCCGGTGACACCACATTCGTGATACCAGAGGTGTCTGCAGCGATAATTTTGCCTACTGATCAGTTGTCAGTAGTGGAAGTTCGCAAACGCACGCTCTGCACGTGTGCAAATCCCCACAACATTCTAAACCTCCAAGCTGAGACACGTAAAAAGCTGAGTTCGAGCAGATGGTGTGGAAACTTACTCCATCAAACAGCTTTCGAGGATTATACCAACGTGCTTTTGGAACTGTTCTTTTTCTTCCATCACCAAGTGAAATTAGGTTAGTGCAACCGATGGCTACGTTCATGTTCAACTCACCTGCTTAAAACACCAGAGATGAATTAGGCTGCGTTTTGTAAAAACGGTGTACTGACATAGTACCAGTCTAATTTGTGTCGATATAATCAGAACAGGTGACTTTGCCTGAGGCCGTTGGATACGGCTGTCATTATTCGAAACCCAGATTTATCGTGCTCAAATGTGATGATCCCCCAGTGGTGACTACCCGCGCGACCTGGCCACGGTGGAAAGTCCCTACCAGAAGGGAAGGATGAAATCCCTAAATTTATGTGACAAATAACACCACTGAGTCAGCTAGTTCTATTTTCAAGGAAATCTGTTGTGTATGATTGCATTCCAGTACGAACTGTTTGAAAAAAATGCTCACAACAATGGGCAATAAACGCTGGGAGGTAATCGTAGCCGGAATATCTATTAATCCCCAAAAGCGAAGTATTCTGTAACCTTGTCCGTGGCCCATATATCAGTCCGCTGTTCTTCCACTCGCCTTCTCAATCACCTCTAACCACTTCGATTAGGTTTTCGCAGATTTCTCAATCACGCAAGAACTCGAGAGAGTTCAGCGGTTGAGACGCACAACTACTGACCGGAAGGTCTATGGTTTGAACCTAACTTTTCCATATCGACTGCTCCTGTCTGGGCTTGGTGAATCTGGTGCTATGTCAACCTTCATGTTTCCCTTAGATAGCATGATAGGTAGGGGCCGAAAGGATGTTACAGCCTAACGGTCATTATTATTTATTTTCCATCAAGCAAAGAACATTACCGTTCACGCCCAATCCGTAGTTTGACTGACCGGATCTGTTGGCAACTTGGTCTTTATCCACATTTAGGTTTTCAGAACAATCTGGACTCGTCAAGAATATGAAACTCACTCAATTACAGGTTTATGGATGGAGTCATCAGCTCATGCCAAACAGAATGTGCTGTCATCCAGAGAAAGGATCATTCTCTTCACACATGCCAACATGATTCAGGAGTAATCCCAGTTACTTAAAATGGGAGTATCGTTTGCAGCAACATATCGTAAAGCACAAACTTAATACAACCGTTATTTCAGTCACTTCAGTCACCCAGGCCTTCTTCAACAAGGAATAGACGTAAGCATGAGTTTCTGGAATAGTTTGCTCGAGCTGATTGTTGGAAGTGGCGTGTTGTCACAATGAAGCACATGATCATTATCTTTTCAGAACCTAAACCTTGTTTGCATGCTCAATTTCAAGGACTAAAACTCTGGTTTTATCTCAGTTGATATTTTTGGCAGTATTGAAGAGACCCCACTTTTTAACCGGTGATTGACTCGAAAAATAAATTAGCTTACCCTTTTTATGTGTGCCCAACCGAACGCTACGGGCAGAAAGGTCGTTGGAGCGAAATTACCAGAGGCCTGAAATTGCCACCTAGGGCCTTGGAAACGGTCAAACTAAGTAACTACCCAGCCATAATTTGAAGTGGATACAAATTACAATTGGTCTATGTGTATTTTCTAATGATTAGGTCATTGCATATGCTTCAATAGACCGTTCGTTCAAAAGTTACTGTGCTCTGCTATGCCGTGTCACCTTATTGCACGCAGCAGCAATCAGAGAAACTGATTTACGTCCTCTTAGGACTTTGTCAACCGTATTCCTTGTTCCTACGAACAGCCGTGTGAAGTGGGTCGGGATATATGGAAGTTCTGTATGACGTCCATTTTTATCCATGTAAAGTTCGTTGCCCTTGTCTTTGTATATGTACGTTGGCCATCAGTTTTCAGCCCATCTCTCCTGTCCTGCCCAGTCTAGTCTAGTCGAAATGTCCGCCCACAAAGAGGTCAATGGACCAAAGAGTTCTCTGTCGTAGTCAGTCTGTTCACATTGGTGACCATTAATAACCGGTCCCGAAGGACTACATTCCAAATTCTCGACCGCCACGCTGTTACTCGCCTTTCTATTGTCCGTGGCTTAGTAGATCATCTGACCGATCTCTGTCTGACCCCAAGGACTTGGATGATGGAGGTTCCCTTTTTACCCCGTTCGCTCAACNTGGAGTGTCGGCGAGTTCCTGTAAACTTCGCAAGTCGTGTACACCATTGACGCTGAACCGAAGTGGAGTAGGCACAGCAACGTACGTTGAACGATACCATGTTAGAAAACTGCGCTTTCAAACGCCTGTCAGAGCGAAACTGCCTCAGTATCGCTTTCCTTTCCCAGCGTGCCCATATACTCCCCCATATACTACAGACAGAGTTGGAGATAATAGGTGCATCAATTGTAGTTTCAACCTTGTTGTAAACTCTGAGCTGTGATCACAAAAACGTAAGCACTGTCGCCGTAGGGCAAATCGGTAAGCAAATGATTTTAGTGTCTCGAAGTGTCAACTTGCCTTGGTTTGGGGATCCGTAGCTCTGGTGCTGACTGGTTAGCTGCTCTGGGTAACTTCTTCATCCATACTTTGTTAAACCTACGCTCATCTTGTTTGCAGAGACAGATCTGTTTCGACACCTTGTAATACATTTAGAAAATTAGGACAATTTCCAAGTCCCGTGAAAAAAAACGTCTCAAACCAAACTGTCTTTCTGATATTTCCCAATCCAAAACCTTCTTGGACATTCAAATGTGCACCACTTGTAACTGGCGTAGTTACTTACTGTTTGCGACTAGCGTCGCTTGTAGAACCGATATGATGTTATTGTTACTTCATTAGTCCCGTCGATCGCATCCCCTGAGTTGCACTCAACACACAGGATTGCCACTTGGATTGTTGCCCTCGGGGTCATGCCTAATCAATTATTGAATGCGATTCTCGCCCACTGGTGTTTCGTGGTCCCTATGTGAGCACAGCGAGAGTTTGCCTGATGTGACGGAGAGTCACACGAATGGCTTCTGTTGAACACAGTGCACAAAGGAGATAATCAGCTACAAAAGCACGTGAATAAGCAAATTGTTGGTCGATTTTTCAGCCAATTATACCAATATAACCAGGGATGTGGCGCTCAACTGGTCTATTGAAGACCATATTTTATAACATGATACTTAGGAGGAAAAACATTCGCTGACGAAAGAACTCAATACAAACCGGTAAAAGTTGACTATCTGCTTACGTGAACTGAGAAGGGAACAAATCCACAGCAGCCCAATTCAGAACAAGGGATTGTTAACAGTTCGGATGCCACCGTCCCAAAATTTAGACCGCATTTGATTATAAAATATGAAGAACTGGCGAAGAACTGCCGGACCAGAAGACTTCACAACCAGAATCCTCCAGTTTCCTTGAAGATAGAACATCCGGAAAACGCGACTTCAAATCGAGATAGTTTTGTTTCATACTGTCCAAACTAACAGAGTGCAGCGTAATTTTTGGAGCACAGCAAAAGTAGGTAAATATTTAGCAAACTTCCACTTTCTGACGACAAAAGCCAAACGGTGGTAAAAAAAAGCGGTAAAATCGGCATTTCGTGCACTATATTTTCGGGAAGAATGAACCTTTCATTCAGCTCTTTGGCAATGTTGGATCAGCCTGCTCACCTCTTTTCAAGCCGGCACTTGTCTTTATCTGTTTCAACAAATTAAGCTTATCTCATCCAGACCTCTGTAGATCAGATAAATTATACGATTACAGTAAGGATTTGTTGTGGACTTGATCATTATCACTACACTTGGCTACAAATTCCTGGGTCTACTGATTCCAGTACATCTGGCTCCCTACAAGCAACTTAAATCAAAAAGACTTTGTTCTCTATGCTACTCAGGAACACTAAGCTTGATGGCTGTAGCTCCCTAAAGAAGTACATCAAGTGCGCTTACCTCTAATTTTGAATCACATTTAGCACTCAACACCAGCATCGCTTCTTTTTATCTGCCTTGTCTCGGAAAAAACATAGCTGTTTTCCACTTAGTTCGTTCGTCTATCTGAGCAAGATAAGACCCTATTTTTTCTACTGTCACTACTACCAACCAAAAGAATATCGGCTTGGGTGGGCAGCCACTGACGTTCAGAAATAAATTGTGTTGATGAGATAGA
>NW_008751946.1:659499-660878 GCF_000715545.1 Opisthorchis viverrini
AATGGCTTTCACCTGCAAGGCCATAAACTAATTGCTTGGGGAGTAAAGTGAAGAGAGTGTCCATTGAGTTCACACCCGGTAGACACATTGATCTGTTGAAAATTTGAGAGAAAGCAACAAAGCTGAAGTGCTTCAGTCAAACTAGAATACTTCATTATCTCAACTCGCTTTTGGATTGACTTGGTGAATTCCAATGTATAGGAATTGTCGCAGTAACCCCGCGAAAGGCGAAAAGTCTTGGAAGTGGAAAACTGACTGTTTCACTGTGAGGATTCTCTCATCCTCGGGGGAGAATGATCAATCGTTAAATCGCAAAAACACTTGATACATAGGATAAAACATTTATTTGAAATAAACATTTAAAACAGACTTCTCCGTCTTCATGTAACTGAATTTCTCTTGAACACATTCCGCGCCACACATCGCATTTTAAAGATGACTGTATCGCAAATTTTTCAACCGAAGTGTGACGCTTCGAAGCCTTCAAGGTCATAACCCTTGCCGAGACTCTCCCGGTCACTTCCTCTGGATCTCATTCAGATAAGCCGAGCCAAAAAATTAACCCCCGCCACACAAAAAAGATTGGAAAAAAGAGGATATGAAGTCTGTACCTTTAGTGTTTATTGAAGAAGGTGAAATCGGGACATGTCATTCATAATTTGCATGAGAAGGCCCCTCCAAACGAAATCACACAAGTAGCTGTCCACTAAAGATCGGTGTGTGCCGCATTGGCGTTTATTCTGCATCTTGTAGACGTGCCACAGAAATTCGATGGTTTTTGTGTGAGCTCCGGTCGTTGGATCCCCAAAGTTTTCGGTGTGATTAACCGTTTCATGAGTATAGTTCATGTCAATCATCGTTTCAGTTCGTTGGTATGATGGATCTTCCCGTGGCTTTGCAAAAAACGTATTGCCATCTCCTTGTCATGAATGAGAGTTGAAAGCGTCAGAAAGTTCATTTAAGTTTTTACGTCCGGACGGAGAAAATGTTTGCACAAAATGAGCCTAGATGCGGATACGGAATTGTTTTCATCAAAAATAGGTCATTACATTGGGGCTGGCAAAAAGTGACAGGGCTTAACTTTTCGCACATGCACTTTTTGCATTAGTGGTGAGGCTTATCTGGAAAAGATTCCTTCCTCTTCCACTGAGAGCTCAAAAGAAACCAAAACATCTTCTAGAGAATGACCTGGATGGGAACCTTTCCAAGGCTCCGCTAGGTTTGTCAAAAGTTATTCACCATTCATGGCCCCCCAACTCTGAGTTCACTCGAGAGGTGGTGAAGCTACCTAGAGTAGTCATATTGTCTAAGTCACACGGAAGTAAATACTGTAAGTTGACATACCAGACAGACTGCACCTGGCTTTCTGCATCCGTATA
>NW_008751947.1:0-1009 GCF_000715545.1 Opisthorchis viverrini
ACTGAGGCTTAGGTTTGACCAATGGTGTGGCTCGCCCTACTGTCACATTGGGTCAAAACCACGGACGTCGAGACCAATCTCACAGAAAACGCAATAAGAGTAGTGAGGCTGCCACTTTTCGAAATGCACAGAATTAAGCGTAAGATGCAAACAGCAGGTTACACAACGAAAACTGAATAGATGGTAGCGAGATCAGAATGAATTTGGTGGAGTGTGCATCTCTGATGAACCCCAATTAAGGTAGGTAGTGGATTAAAGAATAGTTTCCTTAGCCCAATCTAGGTTTTTCGCACTCAGGTTTTTCCACTCAGCCAAGGCTCCGTTTTTTATCTGGATTGATGAAATCTCGGTGATTAAGATCTCTCGTTTGAAGGTATCTGACTCCATTAACATAGTCCTAAAGCTAGTCAACCCTGAATGTTCCAACGCTCAGCGCTGTTCAACCGTATTCAGATATGTCCATCGTGGGTAGCTGTCCACATTGTTGCGCTTTCTACTGGAGGCCGACTACCCTATGTAGCGATGCACAAACGATGACAGATTACTTGATTACTTTCATTATGATCAGGCATTGAATGTCACCATTCGCTGCAGAAACGTGGCAGAACCAAGTGGACCTCCTTAAATGAGGGTATTTATACGAGTGCATTATAACTCCAAGATTCGAGCTGAACAGGCAACACTGGGAAATGTGGTGCTTGGTCCAACCAGTTTCGTTAGTTTTTCAGCACAGCTGGCAAGCCAATACCTCCGGGTCCAGGTCTCTTCGATCAGTCCAGCAATTCGGATGAAAACTACCTACACAGATTGGGTCACCGGCATGCTCTTCAGCAGTTTTGAAGCCATCCTTTATATAAGGACGATGGCATTCGATTAACTTTCACCATATATCTTTCAATTCTAGCCATTAAAGCCGGACCCTGAAAATTGTTTTAGCCAATATACACTATCACTATAATTGCCACATTTGGTGATTCAACGGCCAAACGAAAAAAAGTAATACACGGGC
>NW_008751947.1:2490-17474 GCF_000715545.1 Opisthorchis viverrini
CCTGATCATAATGAAAGTAATCAAGTAATCTGTCATCGTTTGTGCATCGCTACATAGGGTAGTCGGCCTCCAGTAGAAAGCGCAACAATGTGGACAGCTACCCAAGATGGACACATTTGAATCCGGTTGAACAGCGCTGAGCGTTGGAACATATCCAGGGTTGACTAGCTTTAGGACTATGTTATTGGGGTCAGATACCTTCAAACGAGAGATCTTAATCACCGAGATTTCATCAATCCAGCTAAAAAACGGAGGCTTGGCTGAGTGGAAGTACACAGTTAGTGTGAAAAACCTAGACTGGGCTAATCTTTGTTGATATGAGAATAAAGGAAACTATTCTTTAGTCCATTACCTATTTCACCTTAATCGGGGTTCATCAGAGATGCACACTTCCCCAAATTCATTCCGATCTTGCTACCATCGATTCAGTTTTCGTTATGTAACCCGCTGTTTGCATCTTACGCGTAATTCTGTGCATTTCGAAAAGTGGCATCCTCACTACTCTTATTGCGTTTTCTGTGAAATTGGTCTCGACATCTGTGGTTTTGACCCACTGTGACAGTAGGGCGAGTCACACCATTGGTCAAACCTAAGCCTCACTTGTGAACGGCATAGAATCCGTTTGCACAGTGCATCAGACAAGCAATCTGATTGGCTGGTTAATCCGACCAATGTAGCCAGAGTCCACCTTAGTGTATCATGCACACTGGGTGGGCTTGCTTTAGTTTTGACAGACTAGACTCGGCCTTTTGAGGGAAGAAGTTGCAAAATTCTTTTTTCCAAGCAGTGAAGCAGAATTAACACGAATACCGTGCCTTGTTGCTCGGGTCGCTTGGTTCGTTACCTTCTGCAGGTTATTGACAAGATGAATGTCAAAGCCATAGTCGGGTGGATTTTTCGAAACGATTGCATCCAGTCACGCTACAGGAACTGCTTAAGCCGGTACTTTCCACTGACAGAGGTAAAATCCAGCTGACTCCGTTTATGGAAACTGTTCATTGGAAAGCACGCACTGCAGGCCATCCTACGCATTTCCTCCTGAGGGGTACACTCAGCACACACACAGGCAACCATTGGTTTGTTGGATAAACATTTACCCTTTTCAACACGCGAGTTACACGCAGATGAAGAGTGACAGTTTCCAGCCAACTGAAGCTGAAGTCATATTTACTTCGTGTACCCCCCCCCCAAGCGACACCCGGAAGTCTAAATACGTATCTAAATGTACAGGAATGGGGTGAAGGAACCACTACAACCCTTAACACTAGGGATAGAGTAAAACTTACTGCCTCCAATTTGCACAAAAGTGGTTTTTTGCTACAAACTTAATGTTTCGAAGCGCATGGTTTTTGCTGACCAGTTCTTGCGTCTAGTTATCCGTGCAGTGACTGAGATCAAACTACTGTACCACGGATAGACATGCCTTTCCTAGCGAACACTGTTGAAAGTTTCAAAAGAACCCAAATTACAAATTCAGTTTAACCTTTTTCAGACAGATTTTTAAATGATTGAAAATAATGGCATACACTGAAATAAAATGATGGGGACCTCCCACTTTTATTTTGGCTAGTTCATCTAATGGATGCTTAGCTGCCTAATAGGGGGGTTATCCTGCAATGTCCACAATACAGACAGACGCGAGTGCGGCTCAAGGATTTCCTACCAATGTAAAAAGGTAAGAGAAGTCGAACATTGTTCCGGCTCAAACCAATCGGTGCTACTATTCACATAAAGAAACACCATACACATAAACATTCTCACTGTTAAGGTAAACAAGCACCCAAAACTTGACTCAACATTCATCCGGTCCATTTAGAACGACCGTATGCTCGCACCAAACATCAGCAGTTCATCGTCGTCGGGTCGACAAACAACCCGGTAGTTTCCTGTCCCATTGACAAAAACAGTCGCAACATAAACAAACTAGTTATCGCATGTTTAGGACAAACGTTTCTCTGATCGAAGCACGAATGTGTTTTGTTTTCAAGGCACTGTTTTGGCAAACTAGTAGGAGGTACAAGTCAAACTCTGTTTCTCCGCTGTTCGGGATTCCGAATACTTTGCTACAGATGAGGATCATTCACAGTGACTGAAAGGTTGAACTCTGTGGTTAATTTGGGTTGCTTTCCGACCAATAATCGAACCAAACTACGGGGAAATCTCTTTCTCCATGAAGATGTTATCAAATGATCGTGTTCACGTACACAGGACCAACAACTTTTGTAATGATGGATTTTCGAGGCTAATTCGACTCAATTGATCGATCTATTCTACTTAATACGCCTGCTCAGGAAGACAACGCCAATATGATAAGTTCATTGTATTCTCAGACTTCCGGGCTGGGAGAACTTTCCAAAAGCTGCCGTACACAAAGTGGCGTCCGTCAGGGGTGCTCAGTCTTTCCATTCCTGTAATGACGTGGTTGACGAGATAATGAGTCAAATGGTGGAAGGTCACCAAAAAAACATGATGCCTAAATGGCCTCTGGCGAAGGTCTCGTCAACCTGGAATATGCAGACGACATCGCCCTCGTCTTCAAAAAGACGAAGGCGTATGTGTTTCTCAATGAACTGACATGGCATGCGCCTTGCACCCACAAAGTGTAACTTCTGGACACGTAACATACAACCTAAAGAGAGGACTCAAAGTTGCGCAGCGTTTTACGTATCTTGGAGGTTGCATTGGTTCCGGTTGTAGTGTGAAAGATGAGTTCGACGCGCAACTATCTAAGACTCGAGTCATCGCGCTTGCTGCCACTTTTTTCACTGTAAGACTTCGAATAAATTAGGATTGTACGGCAACAAAGCATGCTGTCGATGATGATGATTCTTGGAGAGTTCCAGTATATCACGACAGATGGGTAAGGTGTTCTGGGTGAACACGATCCAGAGTGGATTCTTAACGCATTCACTAATGTGTCCAGGTCACGGCGTAGAATCAGTTGGTTGGAAACTGGAAAGTCTCACTCTCTGTGATTCGACGGTACATCAGGCTGATTCTTTTGCCGCTCGTACACCTGAAAATTAGCACACCTCGCACAGAGTTTATCAAAAACTGGTTGATTATAGAGGTGAAGTTGTATGAAAACCTACGGCGATAGATCGACATGTTTTCAGACGTGACATGTGTGATTCTTGTGTGTTGTCGCGTTGTGGGTGTGAGGAACCGTCAGGCAAATAAGCGAAAAATGATGAAAGCCAAAAAGAAAAATAAGAAATGATATATGAACAAAACTGACAAAAAATGAGACGGAGGAAGCGGATGGCAAGAAATAAGTCAGGTCAATTCGTGGATGGTGGGGAGTGGCGTGTACAACCGAATTATGAGCGTAGTTTGTGGGGGAAAAAGACAATTCCCAATATAAGAGCAATAACAGTATTAATAATAATAATAGGAATAATCATAGAAATATAACAAAATCTACCAGCGTAGATCAGAAAAGAAAAAAAGAAACAACCAATGTACCGATGCTCCTGCATAGGGTTGGTGGAATTCCAGAGGCAGTTGCCACAGTAAACAAAATAAAACATACTGTAATTCGAACAGTGAAGACAAAGCGATCGATAAGAGTGGGCATTATCACACACACACACACACTCCTGACAGTCGTTGTCTATTTTTCGGGACAACACATTACACAGATCCACAAACAAGTATGCGCATGTGGGAAAGCACGATTAAAGCATGTGCACAGACAGTGTGGTAAGATAGGATAACCGATCGATGAAATTTACAGTGAGGTGAGCGCGGATAAGAAAAGACAAGATGGATGGGTCGATCGTGCGTAGAGACACATTCCAGCTGTGCCGATCACACACCCGTCACGAGTTGGATGCGTCCACGGTCTCACTCAGAACCACAGGTGATAGACTATCGGATCTGGACAAGCATGAACCGGCGCAGGCAAAGGTCGGCTGGAAGCGAAGATAACTGATTAGTCGGGGCGGAAGTTCCAGACGGTCCAAAAGTTTGTCCTGCACCAACTGGGAACGGTATAGAAATGCTGTGGTTACCGGAGAAACAGAGGGGTAAACGCTGACAACTATATGGGTAAGTGAGTGATACAGCTCTTAGTCAGGGAGGACGTGAGTAGCGTGAACACGTGACATGCAGCTGCTGTCCCTAATTTACGGGTCACTTTGCCATCCCTGGTGTCTGAGATTTACCCGCACTTCAATAATCCGATGTTACTGGTAATGGAAAGTGAAAATTTCGAAAGCGAATAGTTCCAATCGACAGTAGTAACACAGATAAGAGAAAGCGTTCAGCTGTAGCACCCTTCCGGTGCCTAGCTGCCATGCCACCTAAAGGAAGCACGAGGGCTGGGATACTGCCAGGTTGACCAAGCCTAGAAAGGGGAAGTCGAGAGGCACAGGTCTGTTTCGAACCACGGTCCTTCCAGTTGGTAGATTCACGCTCTAACCACCTGGGCCGTCTCGCCCCCAGATAAAAACTGGGGAACTGACCAAAACAAAAGTATTCACCTGGTAAGACTCTGAGTATCCGTTAAGGACAGCACTATCTAAAGCGGGATTTTTCAAAAGAGGATATTCCAAGACCTCGCAAGGGAGAGATTCACACGTTCGCGGGTCAAATTGATTGTGAAGCACATGACATCCATTCCACCGACTTTAATTGAAAAACATAGTTCTACAATGAACTGTATCTGAGGGACCCCTTCAACCCGAATGCGGTGGGGGTGTATGGGGATTCACCGATCCAAACTAAGCTTCCCAAGGATAAAACTAACACAAGCAATTAGGTACACATAATTGTGGACAGGGTAACTTCATGAACTGCTTCCGATCCTAATTGGGACAGCAGTCCGGAGGATTCAGGAAGTTCTGACAACAGGTTAACTTAAGAGGGTAAGGAAACCAAAGCGATATTCAGGGCAGCTGAGGACAAAACGAAAGACTGAAGAACTACTGGAAGAGTCTCTTGTTTTTCTCACGCGACTCCGAATTTAAACAGATTATAATAAATAATAGATCGTTTAGCTGCAACACCCTTCTGGTGTCTAGCTGCCATGCCACCCGAAGGAAGCACGAGGACTGGGATACTGTCAGGTTGACCAAGCCTAGACAGGGGAAGTCGAGAGGCAGAGGTCGGGTTCGAACCCCAGACCTTCCGGTCAATAAATTCGCGCTCCAACCACTTGAGCCACCTCGCCTCTAAATTAGACAGATTTCATGACAAGGAATAAGCAAGATTTTACCCTGGAAGACCACCGAGAGAGACTCCATTCTTCGGAAGAGACTACAGCATGTTCTCCTATCCGGCGTTTTTTAGAGGACTTTTAGTTACTGCGGTTATAGGGAAATCTGTAGTATCGTTCATCCGTGGTAACTTTTTGAAGGAAGCACGAGGGTTTTTCAGGCCTGGACGGAATTAATCGAAAAGCCGGGACCAGTTGGTGAGGAGATTTGCGATTTAACCGCCTGGCACTTGAACTCAGCATACTGTCATCCGACTAGTGACACACCGTGAACAGAATATGCCTCAAGAGGGGTTAAAATGCCCATGTTTTTAGAAGAGGGGGTGCTAATTCTGACGGGACTGTGCTGGAACGATTTCGCAAAAAAATTTATCAATGAGTGAGAAGTAGCCATTTTGACTTCCTATAACTATCTGCTGCTATGGTGGATCACGCGCCGCAAACTGTAGCGCGGACAGTCATGTCCTGTGGTTGCGACGGAAAGGTTGAGGAGGATCTCTGGCATCTGGTATCAGCTATTTCGCGGTAAGATTGTGCGAAGGGGCATCTTATAATGCAACATTTCGAGTTGCAATGGCCACAACTGTCAATTACTTACCGCACCAGCCGGAATCCTGGGTGGTATTGTAGCGTTCCCATTCGGCCATAGCTTTTCAATTCCAATGCACATGGTTTTGTGAGAAGGGACGGCTCAGTGGTTAGAGCGCGAATTCACTGGCCGGAAGGTCCGTGGTTCGAACCCAACCTCATTCTCCCAACTTCTCCTTTCTAAGCTTGGGCAACCTAGCAGTATCACAGCCCTCGTGCTTCCTTCGGGTGGCATGGCAGCTAGGCACCGAAAGGGGGCTACAACTGAACGGTTTTCCTTTCTATCTTTCAGGGAGCACAATGATAAAACACACAGATAAGTGTCTTGAGCGTCTTCCATATCAAATAGGGATCTCCAACAGTATCCGATCCTTCCCCTCCTTCCTAAATTTGTGAATTAGAGTATATTTGAAACGGCATTCAAAGGCAGTAACTCCATGGAAGTAGAAGTTCTTTGGGGGTGACATGATAACTGGCATTGTGTGCTTGGATACCACTGTTCCCGTCAGTCCTTCGAATGTCAAGAGAGCGAGTGCCATATTCAACGTTGTTTCAAACCAAACCGCTTGGCAAAATTGGTAGACGTCGTCTGCCGGACATGGCAACGGACGATAACCTTCATCGATACTTGGAGACAGTTCGTAACATGGAAACATCCTAGCGTAGGGACCATCGCTTCCAGTTTTATGCTCTCTAACTCCGTTTAGCGGTTTCAACCTGTTCTCTCGCTTCGCCTCTCTGATCTGTCTTTCTCCATGGCCAGCAGAACTAGGGGCAACGGTTCGACGATGAAGACTATGAAGACTGTATTGCAATGGCAATCTAACTCGGATGCAACGGCAATCACCATCAGTTCAAAGCGCTAGGCGCAGAATTGGATGGGCAATCTATTAACCAGAGAGGGCCGGAAAATCCCATCTCTTTGCCATTCCCTCTAACCGCTGTTGACTCAGAATACTCGATTGGATAGAAAGCATAAGTGACTGGGAATAAATTCTACAACTGAATGTGCTGCACACAGGCCGCCTCATGATTCAGTTGATGAGATGACGAGGGATTCGGTTGAGTTTCTCGTGAAAACCAAATTGATTTGCAAATGAGTGTATTTATCGAAAACAGCCTAATTTGGGTTCAAGTAGAACACAAAGTTGACGGAAACTCGTGGCTGCGTCTACCTGATGAGCCCCAAGAAGGGCGAAACCGGTCGTGGGCTGTCGAAGGGTTTTCAGCAACCTTGTGAGTGGGAAGAACTTGTTGGTGACCTTCTTTTGGAGTGCGGTTATACACTAGTTGATAACATGTGCCATTCTAGAAGATACTAATTGAACAAACCGTTTGTTGAAACTGCCATGACTTTCATGCAATCGCATCATGAGTGTCCTCAAAATGGAAGCCCGCAAGCCACAATGAGCCAACGTTCCGCTCGCCGTTGTTTGGTGTGCGGACCTTGACACTGCACTGTGCCTGGTCAGTGATAGACTGGTGCATTTGAGGACGCTAAGAACGTGAACAATTGAGGTTGGATGTATAACCTTGCCCAACTGTTTAAGTAGTACCGGAGAATTTCGAACCCGTCTCTACCTTTTAGTATTCGAAATCGTCAGATCTATGCGTGACTCAAGGTTCCATAAATCGGTTATGTCGAAGACAAACACACTGTCTGTGGATAATGCTCGGGGTGAAATGACCGAATAGATAAAAGGATCGGGGGTGTTCAGATAGGAGAGAGAGAAGAATTCACGTTTAGTTTCTCTCAGAGCGGCTGCTTTGATACACATCACAGCTCACGACAACTTCTCAAAACGCTCCAACAATGTATGCAGCGCGTTCAATCGTCCGACTTCATTTTGGATAAGATGTGAAGCCTGACTTTACTCGGTCCCGCTAACCAGATTTACAGGCATTTTTCTGCCGTGAAAGGCGTTTCGCGATTGGCGGGGGGGGGGTAAGTCCTTCAATTCTGATGAAAACAATCTAAACTAGACGAGAAACGTCAAAACGGGATGTAAAATAACCCGATAGCTACTCACACAATACAAAAGCGTCAGGATTAATGAGCTGAGGCGATCATGCCGCCGTTCAAGTCTGGTGAATTCTCAGACGAACAAACTTTCCCAAGCGCCTATGTGGTAAATCTTTCCACTGTAATTTGTGGAAGCACAAGCAAGTCCAATGTACCAAAGAGAGGATAGTTCCGAGACCAGCACACTGGGGATGCAACCCCGCGTAGGCAGCTAGATGGAAAATGGTGGGAATCAGTTGTGATCATACCTAAAGGACATAGAAGAATCGGGATTCAGTTGATAGTTGTAAGATCTTTGGATAATTTGACATGTGAATTTGAAAACTTGGGTGAAAAGTAGCAAAAATAAGCGAGCGAAAAGAACCATGTTGAGACAGACAGCACCGAACTAAATGAATATCATCGTAAGCTAAGGTGGCTCGGCCACGTGGTAAGGATGCCGAAAACAGCGTTGGCTTCCGTGCTCGAATTCAGAGTGGCGGAAATCTAGAGGTGGACAGAACATGACATGGCAGACGGGAATAAAAGACGTTACTAAAAGGTAGTCGCTGCTGCTGATGTTCGCGAGATGGTCTAAGTGGTTGGAGCGCGAATTTACTGACCGGGAGGTCCGTGGTTCGGACCCGACCTCTGCCTCTCGACTACCCCTGTCTAGCTTTGGGCAACCTGACAGTATCTCAGCCCTCGTGCTTCCTTCGGGTGGCATGGCAGTGATGTTCGCCTTTCACGACAGAGTCCGCGTGCCCACCTTTGTGTTTGACTGGATATACTGAACGATGTGGCAGCTGACGGACGTCAGTGGCGCTCACATTGTCGGTTTCCAGCCAGATTATCTGACTGAGTGTTGAAGGTGTAGGCATCTCGGATGCTTGTGGTAGGCTAGCCCTCCCTACGAAATTTTCGTCTATGGAAATCAGGCTAGCTGCGTCAGGCTGGCATTAGATCTTGTGCGATCCGGTGGAATATTTATCGACAAAGCAAATGTCAACACTGGTGCTGAGAAAATGGATGAGACCGATCAGAGGACACAAACGGGGGCAACAAAGTGCAACAGGACACAGACAGCTAACCAACCTGTCGGATTTTTTGACGAATTAGTGCCTGAAGCGATGGTGGCGGAGGAAGCTGATAGACCAAGATCACTTCGATTTGACGAAGACTGTTCGAACCGGAATAAATGGCCGGAGTGGAGGACGATGTGGCCGCTGTGGACGAACCAGGGGGATAGAACTCACTACCACAGAGCAAATGATCTGTGTAGCCTCGTCGATTGCTACCAGAAGTACCATTGTGTTCGGCAAAATGGATCCGAGGTAAAGGGGAAGGAGAAGAAGACGACAAATTGCCACTTGCCGCCAGACTGGGCTGCAGCAAATCGATGGCCACCGGAGGAGAAGGAAGCATCAGAGAAGAGGTAGTTAAGTCACCTGGAGTGGGGAGTGATGGATCGGCCAGCTAGGAAGGAAGGAAGGAATTCAAAAAAGTGCTTGAGGATATTGACGTCAGAGTACGAACCTATCGATTTAGTAACGTAGTGATCGAAAGAAACTCACCTAGAGTTTCAAACTGGTGAAATACAAAATCTATTAAAACTTGCCTTCCTGCCTACGGAGCATCCGTTATTCAATGACTTCCTGATTATGGGAATCAATACAATTGTCTCAGGAAATACAATTTCAAACATAAGACGAAGGACCTGACCTTTCCCAACGAAATAAGCGTGTCTCAAGTGACAGCAAGATGAATTCCAAATTCCCTTATTCCGGATACATAGTCAAGATGGTTTGATGAGATACTTCAGTTGATTCAGTCCGATCAAAATTACTGTGTCACTTCATCTATCCAGGCGTCAGCATCGCCTCACCTACGTCACGTGACTGAATAGTCGACAGTCTGTGTCCCCATTCCATGCTTCCGTAACCCCCAAATTGGTGTTGAATTCAACTACTTGTTTCTTTTAGGGTTACGTTCCGAAACAGAGTCAGTGGAAGACCCGATATGTATAACCGTGGGTATCATAGAACTGGTACTATCCAACTTGCAATCAATTCGGAGACAACGACAGACAAAGTGTGATAAAAGGGATAATGTAGACTCGCGCTTATCGATATGCTCCGTCAGAAATGTTCCACCATCTGGACGACAAAAGCTTCGTGTGTTTCATTATGCCGACTTTTTGGATTACGTTGACAGTCACCATGACAACAACTTCCGGTATTACCTTGAAACCGCACAGTTTTATCTAAGCGTATTGATTGAGGTGTCAGATAATCAACTGTTCGATTATCTGCAAACGACTCTGCATGTGACGGGAATTCAAAAACAGACAACTGACTACTGATGGCATACTACTGATAAGCTGATCTGTAGTGCTGTGCTCCAGCAAGCACCAAGCAATCTGACAGTCTTATTCCCAATAGCTGGATATTTCTATCTGCCCAGCAAAGAAAATTTTCATCGTCAAAATTTGTTAGAATCTAAATATGCACTACCCTAAGTGAGAATGGTGAAACTGTCTTGAGATGAAATCGAGAAGGATGATATTGTCGTAGCGGTAAAATAAGCGGAAGAACACAAACCTCCGGATAACCTGTCTGGTCTGTTTTGCCGTAGGCAGAGCAGTTTGGTAGGTGCATTTTGTGCTAGAAAGTTAGGAGGTTAGATAGGCCATGATTGTGCCACACTGCACTCGTCGCCATTTTATGAACCCGTGTGCGGTGCGCGCATCACTTTGTACGCTGGAAACACTATATTGTACCGGGAATTGAAAAGTACCAAAGCAGTGAGGGCAACTGGTAGGGGCAGGCAGGACAGAGTCCCGTAAACGGCCGGGCAATGAAGTGATTGGTCTCTGCTAGGGGTTGCATGCTACTCGGGGAGGGGGGTATCCCTTGAGTGGTTACTGTACGCAGAAACAATAAGAGCACGAAAGATAAAAATCACCGTCACTCACAGATGAGTATATTGGCCGCAGTTTTTCGGAACCGGGCTGGAGAAGACGCGCATGGGATTTCGAAGCATCTAAGTATAAATCAGTCACATCGCTGATCAGCCACTTGTGGCCGTATGGCTAATTGTTCAAAATATTAGCCCGGAAGTCGCGGGTTCGAAACTCTTCGGCAGAGTTTCGTGAGATGCCCACTGCTGATGCTTCTTAACAAGGATGAAACGACTGTACAGTGCTTCACAGTTTTTCAGTAAAGACCTCTTAGGGCTAGCGACATTCAAATCATCGTTGCCACACACCCCGAGAGCTGTTAGGGTGCTTAGATTAAGACAATAGCCATTGGCAAGACACGACGGGAGATTTAGAAAGAGAATCTTTTGTCAGTACTCCAGTCTCTGGGCCGATTTGATTCCACGCAGTGGTACACGCTGATCTGGGCTTAAGTGTGCACGATTCAAGCGTAAGTATGCTACAGCTATTAAACGGGAAGGTGCTTCAGTAACAAGCGCTGTTGGGCCCCAAAGTCTGGACTCAGAACGGCTTCACATGTCAACGTGTTCATGGTCTCGGCCACATTTCTGCGTATTGGACGGGCCAGCCCGACGCTGTGTGGAACAAAGCTGAAAGTGAACCGTGGGTACGGAATCAAATTTTTGATACCAACATCTACGGGACAGTGTTCGGGGATCTTCGCGGCACAGCAACGGTGGAACGGTGATTGGAACACACGTCCTGAGTCTCGTGCGGGGCACAAATGGTTCTACCATATCAAGAGAACTTCTGCAGAAAAAGAGTGACGTCGAGTCGGTATCCCGGCCATCTGTACTATCTCCTAGAATAAGAGCGGAATTTATGGAACATCCATTCGGCTAAACGCACCGCCGTAGGTCTATGTACTGATATGAGCGAGATAATTTCCGGCTGCCACGGTCGAGAAGCACAGTTGAGTGAACGGCCAACGTATGGAGTCTTCTATTCAAAGATACTCAGTAACAGAATGAAGAATGGAGTCTGTAAACGCCTTGGAACATGTGACCAACTCTAGTTCATACTCATCTTGGATGGAAGCCAGCTATAAGGACACTCAGTGTATCCAATACCCCGATGAGCAGAATCTTCTTCCCAAAGTCACGATCCAAGAATGCTTCATGCACCGTCCGTTGCTGTTCTGAAAACTGATTTCAACCAGTTCACTTAAACGGTTTCTTCGTAGGTCTGATAAAGTTTCTGGGGTGAAAAAACCCAGTCGGGCGGACAGACCAGTCCAATCAAACATAATACTGCAATATGACACTGCAGAGTCATTGGAGTAACTCGGCGCAAGCGAGTTATTTTTCCTAAGCAACTTCAAGTAGTTTAAAAGATTTGCATCTAAACGTCTTTTGACAGGATATGTTTCCAGTTGACTTAATCTGCGAAATCAGAGCTTTCGGTCTCCAATCTTCGCAAAAAACGTGGAAGCTTGCCATCCATGAAAGAAGGTTATGACGGAGGGCAAAACCATTCATGGAGGGTTCTAATCTCTTGGAAGCTTAGGCACTTTACTCGGCAACTGAACAGTCCGCTTGAAAACGAAGCTTGCAAGAGGAGAATAGGTGCTCAAACGATTTCTGATCGGCCAATCTATCAATGGCATACCGTCTGGCTTTCACGTAGCAGTCGATATGATAAAACGGCCCAATCGGACGATATATTGGTCGGGAAGGGTTTAAGAAAAAAAACATGATAGGTTTCTACTTGTGGCAGACAGATGTTTTTCAAACCACGGTTGGCGACAGAAAAACGCAGATGATTTTGTAAATACATGCCCAGGAAAACACGGGTCGATCAAAAGGCAGAGGTAGAAGCGAAGTATATATATATCGGTTTAGTGCGGGCCTCCAGAAACCTTTGGAAAGCGACAAAAGTACCACAGCTGGCTGACATTAAAATGGCATACAACTAGGCCGCCCTGCTAGCAGAGTAAAACAGATGGTTCGAGTGACTGAAGAGACAAATATCTCAGCTGATCGCACGACAGTGTTCACGTCACGTGACCAATACGAACCGTGCACAACAACAATAGGATGGCATAAACATGCGTTTTAAAATAACACAATGGTGACCAGAATCGTGCGTGTGTGAATTTGGATTAGGGTATACAGGACACGTAGTTCGAATAGGTGACCTCTTGCAGATTGGATGCTTAGTACAAATCATGTGCGCATTGTTTGGAATGTACTGTAAACGGCTGTCGTTTATGCAACCAAGCGGGTAGCACGCACCGTTGGAAATCGCCACAAATGAGAGCAAAGTTATCAGCGAACGTGCAGTCTAAAAATCGTTCAGCCGTAACACTCTTCCGGTGCCTAGTTGTCATGCTAACCGAAGGAAGCACGAGGGCTGGGATACTGCCAGGTTGCCCAAGCATAGACAGGGGAAGTGGAGAGGCAGATGTCGGGTTCAAACCACGGACCACCTGGTCAGTAAATTCACGCTCTAACTACTTGAGCCATCTCGCCCCCCATGTTCAGTCTGGGTAACCATGGTGGGGGCTGAGTATCCGAAACCCGATAAAATTCAGCTGCCACACAGAGAGAAAAAATAAGATAGGGGTTATCGGAGCCTGACGAGCAGTCTAGTGCTGATCATAACAAAAGCTCTAGCTTTTTTTTCATAAAGGAAACTACTCACAAGGTTGCTGAAAACTCTTCGACAGCCCACGACCGGTTTCGCCCTTCTTGGGGCTCATCAGGTAGGCGCAGTGAGTAGTTTCCTTTATGAAAATATACTTCGATATCTCGAATATCGTGCCAACTGAATCATGAGGCGGCCTGTGTGCAGCACATTCAGCTGGAGAACACCATAAACGAGAGATTCAATTGAGTCTCCCGTGAAAACCAAATTGAGTTGCAGATGAGTGTATTTCTCGAGAAAAGCCCTAGCTGTTCAACGAGACAGTGATTGTTAGTTCTTCCATTCATCAATAGCCCTCCGTATCTGAAGGAGATAGTTGGATTCACAAAAGGATTCCGTTAGGATACTGCGACAGATTGGCTTTGAAGAGCGCCACAGATTCGTAACAGCTTCGCAATTATTCTGGACATTTCGTAGTGGACCAAGTCCACCAAGTCCAGGATGGAATTCAGATTTGGAAGTTCTGAATCTCTGAACTATGCACAAGCAACCTGCTCATAGAGGGAGACAACATCCCATGAGTGATTGACAGGGGACGTCCCACAAGAAATCTTCACTTGATGGGGCCATCAATACCAGATGGTGCAGCGTGAACCGGGTAACAAGTACTACAAAGACGGGCTCGCGCATCCCAAGATAGGCTTCAATGAACAGATCTCATGGTTTATTACATCATGGACGAATTCTCCTGATGATATGGTACAGACACTGCTACCAAAACTCAAGGAGAGAAACCCCGATTCTTCAAACGCACTTGTTGGGCAGCAAAAGTTCAATATGAAGGGTGAGTATGTCTCTCGCACGGGCGGTGATTCTGAAATGACCTACTGAGTAATGGTTATGGCTGCGATCCGCACTTATCTGTCATTATCTTGTGTTTGTCGAGTTGAATTCGGTTTAACACCAAAAAAGCAACAACTACGTGCCTTGGCACACAGCAACCAGTGCGCAAATTCATTTGTGTTGACCAGCAAGGTGTCTGCCAGCTTTTGAACGAACTGAGGAAGCTGAGGTTCGGGACCGGGTATCAAGTGTGGTTCCTGTGAAGGCTGTACGGTCAGTCCCTTCAACGTACACCATCGCCAAAATCGGTGGCTGAAGATTTTTCTTTGCCTCAAATTGAGTTTGAAATGCAGAGAATGAGATTAGTTCGAGGTGGGGCTTAGTGGTTGAATCGTTACCGGAAGGTCCGTAGAGTTCGAACCCAATCGCGCTATCTCGACTGTTCCTGTCGAGCCTTGGGCAACCTAGTAGTATCGCAGCCCTCGTGCTATTCATCGAAAGGGTGTTATAACTGAGCAATTAGCTACTACTTAATACAGAGTAACATGCCTTAGGTTTTGTCGAATCTATCCAATATTACCCTATATGCTCAGTAAGATGAGAGAAAAAAGATTTTACCATGATTTACACACAATTTCGGTTTGGCTATATAATATAATTATTTTCCAAAAAGCCTTCCGGGATCGCTTGCTTTATGGGATGCCGGAAGGGCACTCAATCGCATTCGATCGAATCACCCGTACCGTACA
>NW_008751947.1:17555-31611 GCF_000715545.1 Opisthorchis viverrini
TGGGCAGAAGAGAACAGTGCCCCGGACCGATCTGGTGGGCTCCTGCAGGTGACTTAAATCCCTAAGTCGAGAGTTTTAATGGTTCACCCAAGTTCAGCCCTCTCTTAAGGTCCGCCATTTGGTATGTAAACAATCGCTGTACTGCCTTACTGAAAACATTCAAAGGTATGGGTGTCACCTTTCGTGCTATCACAACAATTGTGATGTTCTAATCGCTTCGTGTTCACCTTACCATGACCGGGAGAGATGGTTCAAATGGTTAGAGCTCGAATTTACTGACCGGGAGGTCCGTGGTTCGGACCCGAACTCTGCCTCTCGACTTTCCCTGTCTAGGCTTGGGCAACCTGGCAGTATCCCAGCCCTCGTGCTTCCCTCAGGGGGCATGGCAGCTGGGCACATAAAGGGTGTTACAGCTGAACAGTAGCATGACCAACTTTTCGTTGGGAGCAGCGCCGATTTCTTAAAAGGAGGAGCACCATTGAACGCAAGATTACACCATTTTATATTCGCGAAACGACTTTACTACTGACTTATTGTTAGTAGGTTCGTAAGCGATCATGTATAGTCGGACAAAGCGAAACGAGGATAGTGATGGTCAAACTGAGTGATGTGATATTCGCGCCTTCATGGTTGGAGTCTATAAGATTTCTCCTTCAGGTAGTTAGGCACTCCCCAGGACAAGAATTGTAACCGGTCAAAGTGGTATTCTATCATTCCCGAATCGGACTGCCGGGTCGAAGATTATCTGTCACCGTATATCGGACTCATGACGACTCCATTTGGTGGTTTTCACGTGTCCGTGCACCGGACATCAGTTAGGCGATGGACACCATCGAACTGCCCGGAACCAAAGCAGTGACGCGAAAAAAGCCAAACATTGAAAGCAGATTATTGGGACAGCATTGGTCCCTCGCCATCATGAGAACTATGAGGAGGAATCGGGTAACTAGGTGGTTAATAACAGTAGTAATCGTTCACCCTCGAAGCGCCTAGCTGCCACGCCATATGAGTGTTGAGGTTTGTGCTCTCCCTTTCCCTCCTAAGAGTACGTTTGCAAGAAGACCGAGACTTCGGTCGGTCCCGTGAGTCTGCTGTGTGTACGTGGCATTACACTAGGGATAGAGTATGAACCGTAAAGCTCGTTTTAACGTACAAGTGAAGTGCCTCAAACCACATCTACCTAATCAAGTAGAACACACTTGCCGAGGTGAAAGAATGTGAACAGAAAAAAAACATAAGGTCATTATACTAATGAGGCCGAGCTGGTGGGCTATGGCGTGGACCGTTGAATGAGTCGATTGTCAACGTAAAATCGATGAAGCCGGTTGTAACAATTTCCAGCTCAATTCATATCAGTGGGGACAGGATAACCAACATGTTTGACATGGCAATTAAAACTGCCTGACTTGGGGAGAGAAGACAACCATACAAACAGTAAGATAATCAAACTTCGTCTCAAATAATGACACCAATATGAGTGAATTTCCTCGCACAGTTCAGTCTCCACGACAAAGGAAGCATTCAGGTGTGACTTGATACATTTACTTATTGTTTCAAGAGGAAGGGACGAGAGAGTGACAGGTGTGCCGTAAATTTAGTCGGGGTAGTGAGTACATTAACCTCACCAAGAGGCCATTTAGAAAAGGGATCAGTCCAATTGCGAGAGGGAGAGTGAAACTTAACAAGGGTCAGTTCAAGGGTTAACATGAACTAAAGGTTTTGTTTCGTAGTTTTCAAAACAATCAAGTCTGTGAAGCCGAAGCATTCAATAATTTAGAAACCGGTCTACATCTGTCTTCTACAGAGAGAAGTGTGTCAAAGCGAAGATGTAAGCTTTGGACTTCTTTTGGGTTTCGTTTTTTTTTTTCACATCTAATAAGAACCACAAGCTGCTGTGTGCGTACTCATTTACAGGTCGACTGCAAGCACGGAGTGTTTGACTTGTCTAAGAAAACGAGCTAACACAATGCTTTGTTGTCGAGAGATGGCCCAAGTGGCTAGAGCGCGAATTTACTGACCAAAAGGTCAGTGATTCGAACCCGACCTCTGCCTCTCGACTTCCCCTGTCTAGGCTTGGGCAACCTGGCAGTATCTCAGCCCTCGTGCTTCCTTCGAAAGGCATGGAAGTTAGGCACCGGAAGTGTGTTACAGCTGAACGATTATTATTTGTTGTCGAGTAGGAGACAGGGTGCTCGGTTAATGCGTCGCTACATCGCATCTTGTGGAAAACGCAGACAAAGAGTGAGCTTTCGGATGCCTAGTAGGGGGTGTGGAAATTCCAGTCGCTATCAAGGACTGACTCCACTTACACACACACTTCCACACACTTACACACTTACACTGACGTAAGTACTGGGGAAACAGGGGTTGGGAATTCTGCTGGTTAAAATAAAGACGATTGTTTAGCTTCCAGACACTTTCGGTTTCCATGCGATCCGAAGGAAGACAACAGCAGTACGCATGTTACACACCGAGCTAACTTGCTTCAGCATTCGACTGTTACTTCTGAGTTAAAAATTTGAACGTCTTAGGCTCTGGTGAGTGTCCGCCCACACAAAACTTGCTTTGGCAAAATTATGCATTCTCAGTGATGGTCAGCCGATGAGTGCCCGTTCTAGGCCTCACGAGGACGGCAGCAGTGGACAAAGCACTGGAGTTTCGTAACGATGACGAACAACAGGTTACTCTACAAACCATCTAGTTTAATTTGCCGACGACTATTGCGTGGCTGAACAAAGTGGAGAACAAAGATGGTCCCAGTGGAAATGAACTGAACTGCCCCCAACTTGATCACCATATTACTACAACAATTGATAGACCATTCAATAGGTTTGAGTTGTTCTGACGCAATTGAACAAATCAAATTAAATTGATTGAAATCAAACAAACTTTGATCAAGCTTGGGAAAGGATTGAAAAATGATTCTAAAAAAACGCTCTCGTAAAAATTGAGTATCTCTGGACCTGTTCAAGAAGTGCTAATCTCCTTAAGAGAGGATTTCATATAAGAGGAAAGATCTAAACAACCAACTGAGCCCAAATCCAGTGGATGATCCAGGGAGTTTCTGTTTGAGTGAAAAAGTGGACAGTAACACCAATCATGTGACAAAGTAAACCATTTTACACATCGGTCTCCAACCACAGGTAATTACATCAGATCGAGTGGAACGACCATTCGAGATTTTCAATCGCTGTGTGTAGGTTGTGTGGCAGCATCACTGAAAGTCAGTCGTTGGAGTCGAACTAAGACCGTTGGTACATGCCAACAATCGTCTCGTCGTACAGCCTAAATGTACTTTTCCACCTGGTAAGCAGATATCAAAACCGATGTGGCAAAACGTAGCTATCAGCATTGTCAAGTGACATTGGTGCTTATCCGGACAGCAAGCACTAAGAACTAAGCTTATATTGATGAACCTTGAGTAGCTCGTTCCATGCGTCTTCAGCTCTTGAATGTTTTAAGATCATCAGTTTACTAAAACACCCTTACCGTCCATGTTAACACACCCAGATGCAAACAACTTCTGTGTACTAATTCTCTTGGTTACTACGTGCTAATCACCTGTCACTGGAGCTTTCAATTACCTTTCTGCCGTGTGGTTGGTACCACAAACTACTTCAATGCCTTGCAAAAACACGTGGCTACACTGTCAATTCGGTTCCACAGCGGAGCTTTCCAGAATTCCCATATTTGTCCGGATACATTCCGAGTCATCGAGCTAAGTATGCACGACCGTCAAGCTCGATAATGTCAACAGACCAGTTTTACCTTACATCGCATTGGTTTGTGACCCGGTGATATGGGATCGTCCGCCTGAACAAAGGTCACTCACGGGGAAGAGAAAACATATTCATTGATCAGCTATATGGGCAGTAATGTCGGCATTAATGCAATGAAACGCTCAATGTCGTAAACTACCGTCATACCACGCCCTCGATACAAGGACTGGTTTTAATGTTCACGAACATAGCCACCATGGGAAAAGTTTGGGGAAACTATGTTAGGACGTCATCACTCCCAAAACGACAAGTTGGGTTCTTTTTTTAAATTATTCTTAGAGGACTACACTCCCTGAACACCGTCAAAAAGCACTTAGATGTAGAGGCCAAGGAAGCCCTAAACTTTGAAGGAATGTTCACATGGAGAGGTTGTTACACCCGATCAGAACCGAATATCCAACACCGATATGATTTCGAATACTAATTGGGGCGAGATATCCAAGGCTGTAAATAGCATCGGAACCCTCTAGCACCTGCGGTACAGGTAAACCAGTTTCTTCCAAATGTTAGAGAAATGTTTGCCAGGAATGTGGCCTTTCTGGAGGTCCGAAGACATTCCCTCCGGTTGAAAAGACAACCAAAATTGATGCACCATGAGACGGCAAGTAGGGTTGGGTGCCCGCGCAGACTGGGATGCTTGGTGGAACTGGAAGTTCCAAGAAATGGAAAGAGCGAGAAACTCTAGAAATGCCCACAATGTTTTAATGGATGGTTTTCTTCAGCAGGTCTTCGGAAGCCTCTTGTCCATGAAAAGACCACATGGGACCAGAATGGTCCTCTGATATCCAATGAAGAACGTTTGGACCGCTGGACAGAATAGCTACAGCAAGAACTGATAACAAGATTGGTTAATTCCCCCCTGGGTGGGAAAGTAAGGATATGGAATCCAATGTTGGCCTTAGGAGTATACGAGCGTATACGAGTTCACCCAGGAGAGTGAACAACTCACACCAGACGAAGTGACAGGTAAAATCCTGTTGGATGATTAAAACGTGGTAATCCTTTTTGATAAGAAAAATCATTCAGAAGCACTTACACTTCTCCCTACTTCTGAACCTCTGAACATTTGAGGACTTGGACCAAAACGAAGCCAGAATGAAACAAGGTGATGGAAACCTTTCTATGGACCATTCTCGAGTTAAACGATTAAGAAATAAAAGTACTGTCAGTATCAAGCGAAAAATATTGATCGCTAACGCCGAAGACTTGGACCAAAACGAAGGCAGAATGAAACAAGGTGATGGAAATCTTTCTATGGACCATTCTCGAGTTATACGATCAAGAAATAAAAGTACTGTCACTATCAAGCGAAAAATATTGATCGCTAACGCTTTTTTCGATTCGAAGTCCCGTAATTCCGAGATGAAATTTCCCTGCATAAACCACCTTTTTGAGCCATACTACTCCAACTCAATCCCCCGATCATTCTGTTTCTAAGACAGCCTCGATCTTATCGGCATGAGACAAACAGTCACGTGATACAGCCATTTTATAAATGTCAGGTTTAACAAACTGACTGCATGGCTGGAAATCAGACCAGTTCACAAGGGTCGGAGATGAAACCCTCATTCACTTAAATTGTGGGTGGTTTGTTTCCCCTCGGATATTACTCGATCGAGTGATTTTTTCTGGCATGAGAAGCTCGCACTACGATAGATTAGTCCAGAAATTTTGTTACCCCAGGAGTGTTTCGTAGAATTGGGGGAGGCTAAATTCATAATGTTAAAAAGTTAGTAATCGTCTAAATTGTTACTTTCTCTAACGTGTCTCCTAAACGGAGGCTGTGTTCACATGAACTTCTTGACATGGGAGCGAGATGACCAAAGTGGTTAGAGCGCGAATTTACTGACCACAAGGTCCGTGGTTCGAACCCGGCCTCTGCCTCTCGACTTCCCCTGTCTAGGCTTGGGAAACTTGGCAGTATCCCAGCCCTCGTGCAACCTTTATGTGGCATGGCAGCTAGGCACCGAAAGGGTGCTACAGCTGAACGATGTGACTTGACCCGGGTTGATGAGTAATGTGGAATCACAATGAGTGCCCTTCTTGGTAGATGGCTTAGTTCTTTCATGACGTTTTTTTGTGTGTGGGGGGGGGGGCAGGTATGATAATCTCAAGATTTCAGCGTCAAGACATATGCGTGTGCAAACCATTAGGAAAGCAAGGTAAGTGTGAACGATTCGAATTAAACAAAACAAATGAGGCAGGTGCTCCACGCAATGAAAGCTCCAAAAAATCGAAGTGAGACGGAAACTGTGGAGGGCCAAACTAGACACAGGAAAGTGAAAACCGTTCCACTTCACAATACAAGGCAAACCGTCGAAAAAACGAGAAGCAAACGATACACGACCAACTGTCGTGAATAAGACCGTCCGACGCACCAATTTTCGGTCCTTTAGAACACAAGGACAATATGGAGGAGAACTAAGACTGGATAAACAGACAGACCACCTGGGATAGTTCACGGAAATATTACACAAGGGCAGATTTCGCTGTTGAGCACGTGGGAAAAGGGTGGAAAATCACACAACAGTTAGGAACTACGGAGGCAGAGAGCGAGAAGGACAGTATGGAAGCCTTTCATTGACGATGTGTAGCAGCTGAGAAAGTGGGACCAGACGAATACTGTCCGTCACACGGAATAGGATCTCAGGCAATACGGACGTATACTATAAGGCCGATGTGTAATTGATCAAACTGAGAGCGTGTTCGCCGAGGTCGCTCATCACAGGACGGAAATGAGGAAAAGTTTCTAAAGCGTTCGGTATTAACTCGGAACGTCGGTAGAAAAAATGCAACCAGCGCACCTAGCTAAATGGACAATGTGAGCAAACGGTGACTGACCGTTGAAGGGGAATTGCGGACATTCAGATGTCCGTCGAAGTGTTAACACGTAGCCGATGCGTGGTAATAATGCGTCCAATGAAAAATGCGTTCTCGTCTACTAATATCGATCGGGAAAAATGGAAAATTTCCAGGTGAATATTGTAAATTTTTTACTCCTAATGATACGGCAGATAGATGAGATAAAGAAAACAAAATATAACTGTTCCTTCGGTGAAATAGCACAGAGAAGAATAGTCAGCTTCTCAGGATAGCTCAGTGATTAAGGCGCAAAACGACTGACCGAGAGGTACGTGGTTCTAACCCAACCTCGGTATCTCGACTGCTCCTGTCTAGGCCTAGGGAACCTGGTAATATATCGGCCCTCGTACTTCCTTTGGGTGGCATGGCACCGAAAGGGTGTTACAGCCGAACGATCAATATTTCTTAGTTGCTAATATACTCAGAAGTCGTGTATGGAGTGGAAACCTAAGCTCCACCTTGGCCTATCTAGCCTATGATAGTTCAATACAGCGCTCACAGGGGATGCGGGATGGAAGAGATACCTTAGCTCAAAAACAACAGTACGCTCACTTAAAAATCGGAGCAACTTACTTGGATATGTGGTTTCGAGGCATCCACACAGACGGAAAATATCATAAACGAGAGATTCAGTTGAGTCTCTCGTGAAAACCAAATTGATTTGCAGATGAGTGTATTTCTCGAAAACAGTGCAATTTGGGTTCAAGTAGATCATAAGGTTGACGGAAACTCGGGGACTGCGCCTACCTGATGAGCCCCAAGAAGGGCGAAACCAGTCGTGGGCTGTCGAAGAGTTTTCAGCAACCTTGTGAGTAGTTTACTTTATGAAAACCTAGCACTGTTCCAGGAGGTTCATTTGAACAGACTGGTCATTCCTTAACAGGACCAAAATGAACATGTTTGCCTGCTGAACAGTGTTCATCTGTCCGAACAAAACGAACACGTGAGCAGCTGAATTATGCAAATTACAGACACGTGACGCCCATCGCGATTGAATGCTGTCAGAGTCAGTGTAAAAGCAGCATGAATGTCATTCACTGACGGGAGTTTCCAACCTTCGGTGACATTCGTATGGTGTTGGTTTTGTGGCATTCAAGGGGAAAGTACATGGGTGTAAAACCAATTATAGATTGGGAATGGGAGCAAGTTGATCTGCTCCATAAGTTCATTTTACTTTAGGCGAAATGGCATCGCAGTGAAAACACCAGTGGGTGGAACAGTTTGACGTAATTGTAACGCACTCACGTTGATTTCGGGGTTCCTGTATAGCTGGAGCAAGTGATTCTTCGTTCGAAACATGCTGTCTACAATGAACGAACATGAATGATATTTTCTGGACACATTCTGTTACGACTTTGCTTGTTCTGCGTGTAAATTTTTCCTCATGCCGTATTGCTGGAAAGACGAAGTTTCTAGGCTGGCTAGTTTTGTACTGTTCACTGATTGTCTGTGTGTCTCATTGAAAGATTGTTTGGCTGGTGCTGAGGCTACCATAATCAGTGTACTTGTGGACTCAGACTACACGGAGTGATCTCCAAAAACAACTCACTCGTTAATCCCGGTGAGTCCGAAATTCGGTTTACCACAAGGAAGCTTTCATCCTTTCTGTCCCTGAAAGGAAGGCTACTTGTACCTTTTTGGTATCCTCTCTTCAAACTGTGCCAATCGCGAACGCACCCAACAGTTGGCGCTTTTATTACTTGGCGGGACTTGCACGACGATGCATCCATGACTTGCCCAATCACAGTTGCGCAAGTGGATAAGATAAAAAAGATAATCGTTCAGCTATAACACTCCTTCAGTGCTTAGCTGCCACGCCACCCGAAGGAAGCAAGAAGGATGGGATACTGTCAAGTTGGCCAAGCCTAGACAGGGGAAGTCGAGAGCAGAAGTCGGGTTCGAACCACGGACTTTCCAGTCGCGCAAGTACAATAGCTACTTCGAAATTCAAATTACAAAACTACTCATGGAGAACAAAAACCCCACTCTCACATCACAGTCAACAGCATCAAACTAAACCTCATTTCACGGGGCACTATATCTATACGGTCTTCAATATATCCATTTGCCTGTTATTAATTGTGAACGAGCTAGTGGGAAGATCGCTGTTTGAGTTAACAGACAAGTCAGTGATAAGTTAATTGAAGTCGCAGCTGTTGGTAAAAAACACGGTATTTTGGAGGTGAACTACAAAACCCCTCTCCAGTAAGACCACATAAAAAAATATAAATTAGATCGTGGTAAGGAGATGGTCGTGAGAGAAAGGCAGAAACTAGTCTTACGGCAGTGTATGAAAGCCTAATTTTCTGACACTAAGGCAATGTTTGTTCAGCTTTAAGCCTTGGCGTGACTGTCAGTACAACTCACCAAAACATTTCCGATTCCAATGGACTTGTAACACCTCGTCCGAGATTCGAGACTTTATTGTGTACATAACTAACATCCAATTTACCACAAAGCTGTAACACGCAGGGAACATCAATATCCTTGCAAGTATGAAGTCGTAAAATGTCAGACGTAATTAGATCACGTGCTTGCGAACTATTTTTATCTGCGACGTGCTAATTCCTGGTCCTAGTTCATGGATTATGGATACGCTGCACAAGGGCTCGCCTGTTTTTGGTTCTCGCAATCTTTTTCCTCATGACATGAAAGTGTATTGTGATAAAAATCCATTCCATGCGGGTCTGTCAGCTGCTAATGTGCACACGAAGTTACGTTGAACATGTGCGCGGGAACTCAAACCGTTATCTGGCTGCACGCTCTGTGTGATGGTTCCGTTCGAGTGCCGTGTGAGGCCAACCGTACTTGCATGTAGTTGGACTGTTCAGTCTAAAGGTCCAAAGGTTTTGGCGCTAACTGATGTGAAAAGCGATGGTCGCTGGTATGCTTTCTAAGGTGCGCAACTCGATCGTAAACGCCCCATCATCAGGCACGACGATATCAACGTGTGCATGAGTGAGTTTTCAATCCTTCATCGGCTTGCCGTTGAAATTTTCCAAAAGAATTAGAAACATCTACCGAGCAAGACGAATGACATCAAAACAGTCCCACGAGGCCGAAAATTGTCTGACAACCGATGAATACGCAACTAAGTGAGGGGTTTCGGTATCATTATTCATTTCTGCCTGTGAATTCAAGTTGTTATAGTGGACTGAGGCAGTGTTGCAGCTTGACAACAAGCCGTGAAGAAAGATCACTGGATGAGCACTAATCACGCTTTAAACAGATCAATTTTACCTCAGGATCATTTCGTTGTGTGTTGTTTGCGTGACCAAACAGCCTAACCGAAATGCGATAGGAGCACTTGCGTGTGGTCTACAAGCCTGCAGTGACGAGCGAAATGTTGTGCCTGACGTTTGCTTTAACTTGACCTAAGGCGCGAGAAGATACACGTGTCCGTAACTCAAGGTCTTAAGTACACGTTACCGTGGGCTATTCGCACGGCTGTTGAGTGAGGTACCAACGACGTAGTAATATCGGATGATCGGCACTCGAGTGTTGCGGAAGAAGGTAACAGTCCCGCGGAGTGGAGCAACCACCACAATACACCTCTAAGGGGCGAGATGGTTCAGTGGTTACTGACTGGAAGGTCCATAGTTCGAACCCGACCTCTGCCTCTCGACTTCCCCTATCTAGGCTTGAGTAGCCTGGCAATATCCCAGTCCTCGTGGTTCCTTCGGGTGGCATGGCAGTTGGGCACCGAAAGGATGATACAGCTGAACGATTTTTTCCAGGACAGTCAAAACGTACACGGAGGACCGAAATAAGTGAAGCCCGAAAAAGAATTGTTCTTTCCTTTGAAGGAAAATCTACTCGAAAAAACCAAGTGGAAGGCCGAAAGGACGTTGCGAAGCAGCCGATAATTTGATCTAGGGAAAATGAAGTCACGCGTCTTGGGGTACGTGGGGCTCAACGGCGTATTAAGTTGGTTAACAATAGCCAGAAAACTACGAAAAACTCCTTCGTGTTCATAAGGAAAACTGAATTTTCTGATTCACAAGAGGGCAGTAAAGCTTAGATTTCACAGCCATTGGCTCGTAAGACTTCATAAAAATGTGTTCAACTTATCGTACCGTTTTTTATAAAAAATTCCCGTTTCACCTACATTCCGTACATTAGATAAAAAAAGGAACGAGACGAAGTAATTGTTCGCGTCAATCAGGATGTGCATTCATTGATGCACATCATCCTAAAAGGTAGGAGGCATCAAGACCTTCTTTGCACTGGAATATTTTTTAGCTGCCATGAAGCAAGTCATCACTGTCAACCTGTCAGCCTACTTAAGCGTTCTTCTGTGAACGAGGGAGGTTCGAGTGTTTGCGCTTCGCCTACTACCTACTTATGGTACTGCCTCATTCAGTATACAGAAACGAAAAAACGGGCCACTTCGTGATGCACTATGCATAAATGTCACGCCGTCTACCAGCGTCATCATCACTCTGACGGCAACACACTATTTAGGGAAGCCCTGAGAATAAAAAAGAATGAAATGGGACAGTAAAACGGTTGTCTTATGCTGAGAAATATCCCGAGATGTCTCAAAATCTAGAAACCGGTGGGGCTCGAACCTCGAATGGCGGTGCTTGTAGTCAAGCACAAGAGGATCCCACGAATCTCAGTCGGGAAAACGAGTGGCACCACTGAGTTCCATTTGAGATGAACTGAAAAAATCGCTCGGTTGTAAAACCCTCTCGATGATTGGCTGCAATGCAAACTTGGAGGAGGCGCAACGGTGCCCACGCAGTCGTGATGCAGAGGTTGAGTTCGAACAATGGACCTTACGGTCATTAGATTCGCGCTTTTACCACTGAACTGTCGCGCGCTCAAGGTCGACTACTGGAACACAAGGTCCACTAGGGTTAGTCCAGGATAGAACCGACAGAATGGAGTTGTAACAGTGCTTCGTCACACTGAATTTTATTCACCTACACATACTGTGAGGCATATTGGGGGGCGAGATGGCCCAAGTGGTTGGAGCGCGAATTTACTCACCAGAAGGCCCGCGGTTCAAACACGACTTTCACCTCTCGACTTCCCCTGTCTAGGCTTGGGCAATCTGGCAGTATCCCAGCCCTCGTGCAACCTTCAGGTGGCGTGGCAGTTAGGCACCGAAAGGGTGCTACTGCTGAACAGCTGAACTATTGTGAAATCTACTAGAAATGTGTTAGTAGTAAACTACTGCTTAAGGGGAACGGTTTCCGTGTCGTCCACCGCCACCCCAAGTTGGGCTGAGAAACAGACTAAGTAATAAGTTTAAAAACCAAGTGATTGTTGTCATCGGGTGGTAAACAATCCAGGCACGCGAGTGGAGAGTTGAGGGCAGATTAAAAACCACAATGAAGCCAACTGGGAACACTAAGAAGTAGAAAAGATCAATCAAAATGGTACTCTAAACGAGGGTCAGTGTGAAGGCCCGACCTTCCTTAAGTTCGCCCCACCTCGCTCCTTAACGAGGCAAACGATCTGAGCTAGCATAACGCTGTGACCTGCCGGCAAAGTCTGAATGCAGTTTCACCATAGGCAGTGATAATACAGAGCGCATTAGGTGGGAAGAAATCGAATGAATTTATAGCGTACCCCCAAGTGAGCCAGGAATCAGTTATAATAATAATAATAATAATGGTAGTAATGCGTTCAGCTGTAGCATCCTTTCGGTGCCTAGCTGCCATGCCACCCGAAGGAAGCAAGAGGGCTGGGATACTGCCAGGTTGCCCAAGCCTAGACAGGGGAAGTCGAGTGGCGGTAGTAATAGTAATGCTCCTTCAGCTGCAACACATTTTCGGCGCCTAGCTTCCATGCCACCCAAATGAAGCACGAGCGCTGGGATATTGCCCAAGTCTAGACGGGAAAAGTGGGGAAGTGCAGGTAGGGTTCGAACCACAAACCATCCGGTCAGTAACCACTGAATTATCTCCAGTTTCAGTGGCTATTAAGGGAATGAGCGAGGCTAGTTGGAAATTCCAACGTCTCAAGCAAAACAAAAAACTGAGCACACCCGGACGTACAATCCGCCAAAAAATCAAGCAGTTTAGCACGGAATAGCAAACATTTCAGGGTGGAAAACAAGGATCGTTGGTTTCGGGGGGCATGCAAGATGACGACAGAACGGTGTAGGACCGGTCAGCAACCGAACAGCCACTACTGGTCCAGGCTAAACGGTCCTGAAGAAAGAGTCCTTCCCTGTGGGAATCGGTCCCATGGTCTATAACTGTTTAATGTGAATTTTAACGCTCTACTCGTGGAGGAGTCGTTTTTTAGGATGATATTATCCACCTAAAACCTTGATTGAATGGATTAGTTGTACACTATCTAGTCAAATCTTTGATTTTTCTAAAAAAATCCCCCGATTATGCGCTCAGCATTCCGTATCTGAAGAACACACGAGTCTAGCATTTACAACTAATTGGGTGACGTGAGTTTCAGAACCGTAAAAATCTAACACAGCTCCCCGGCATTTCCTTCAAGTTGCGTGGCAACTGCGGGAAACGACTGACAATAGGGTGAACAAACCGCTAAGGGTCGTGTAAAAGGCGAGAGGAAACGACAAAACTACAGGCTTTGGAAAGTGTAGAATAATAGGTGTGAATTCCCCAAGGGAAGTTCTCTCTCAAGGAGGAAAAAACGCGAGAACTAGCACAATTTCGAGGATGTGTGTGTGTGGGGGGGGGGGTTGTCGTGCGTAGTGTTTTCTAGTCAGCCTGCTTTCTCCTCCACCCACGCCGACTGTCTGAAATTCCAACAACGTCACCGGCCTGTTGTCAAAAAACAGCTGGAAACACCACAGCGCACCACTTGGACAACGTGTGCACACAGACGAAGGAAAGAGAATGCACAGAGAATGATCAGGGTGGAGAAAACGGGTTTCCTATTCTGACAGGACGTCAAATGTATCAGTTCCATTGCGTCACTTACCACCAACAGACAAATAAATAACGATTGCCACTTGTCGTGACAATCGGGACTGATATTGCCCACAGAATTTTCACCAATAGATTGGTTTTTTGCCGGGCCGACAGATTGCACTCCTGTAATCAGCATTCCTACGAGACTAACCTTTACGAGTATGGCGAATGAATGTGGGTATTCCACACATCCGATTTGACTCTGATGTCACGCACAGAGTTCTCGAAAACAGCACCGAAGATACCCCACCTCTATTTGACTGGTTGTTCCCGTCGAACGCGGTGCCCGTGAGTGCAATCATCCGTCGCAACTTTACTGACTGGCCTGGTAAATTATACGCGCAACTGTTTTTTAGACAGTCACGATAAACCCAAACAATCTGTTAGCCATGCACACCCTGTTAAATGATTCCGAAATCAGCTAGAACTTTTGCATATTCAGTCATAGCCCTCCGGTCTAGCGCATGATTTGTCGGATGCGAAAAAAAAAATGTTTTTATCAGACAGGGT
>NW_008751947.1:31640-57737 GCF_000715545.1 Opisthorchis viverrini
AAACAGTGCTTTAAACTGGAACTGCACACGCATGTTGGATTGGAATACTGCATATATTCGACCTCGCTGAATTTTCAGTGAGCGATTAATAGCTAAGTTTATCATTGGTCCCCATTTCAATCGGTTGCCAAAATAGAGATTAGGACTCAAAACGAAGTCTGGGCCGTGCATACTTTATCGTAAGTTAACACAGATATACCCACATAACAATGACATCTCATGAAGAGACTTGTCGGTATTACCCCTTAGAAAGTGCACAAACTACTGGTGTAACGGTGCATACTACTGAAGAAACGCCCGAGTAGTGTCTGATCTGGTATCCGGAGGTGAAATTACGGGACCGCTTTGCAGTGTTTGCTAAGTATTTAAGTTCAAGAGGACGCATTCAGAGCGAATGCTTTGCAGCTGGCCAACTAAACTCCGTTGGAAGCGTTGAGCAAGCTTTTTCACATTTTACTTCCGCGGAAACAAATAAATAGATCACTAGGAAGGTGTTCGGCAGCCAGTTTTCAACCAGGGCGAGATGACTCAGTGGTTAGAGCGCGAATTTACTGACCACAAGGTCTGTGGTTCGAACCCGAACTCTGCCTCTCGACTTCCTCTGTCTAGGCTTGGGCGACTTGGCAGTATCCCAGCCCTCATGTTTCCTCCGGGTAGCATGGCAGTTAGGCACCGGAAGGGTGCTACAGCTTAACGATTTCCTTACACGTAGATGGGCAAGTATGTAATCGATTTATAGCATTGAGAACGCCATTTTGGTTGCTATGCTGCCTAATTGTGAGTATTCAATACCGTATACCGGGCTTCCGTAACAGGACTAGCAATACATAAGGAATTTGGGTTTTCTCTATCGTGCTTTTTTTCTACTGCCTCTTGTAATTAATTGTTTACCTCTTTTTCTTCTTGTGAGTGTTCTATGATATACTCCATTTTGTCGGTAATCGTTTACCTTTCCTATCGGTGTCTAGCTGTCATGCCACCCGAAGAAAGCAAGACGGCTGAGAGATAACCAGGTTACCCAAGTCTAGACAGGAGCAGTCGGGATTAGAACTTTCCGCGCCCTAACCACTGACCAGGAAAAGTCATCCCCGGGGTGAGTGGAAAACAAGGGTTCGTAGTACCCTAAACACTGTTGTGTACCGGACATTTCGGGACCTCTGTCACTGGACTGGTATGGGCTTGGTAGCCTCATAAGATACACAAATTTGGGACACATGTGATTGCCAGACACCGCCAAACTTTCTGACAATTGGGAAAACAGCTTTCAGACGTTTCAAGGCATCCCCACCAAAGGCGAAACCTAGCTGCATTCTCACGAATCCATCTCTACTGATAATCGACCAAAAATAATGGCAAAATAATGGCAAAGAGCGCTTTGGTTGCTGAGGCTGATGCCACTGTGGTCTTCACAAGACTTTCTTGAGCCCCTTTTGAAGACTAGGATGACCACCGAGGCGCTCCATTCCATAGCTACTCTGTGTTTGTTCCAAATCTTCCGCACTAGGGTTGTAAAACTGCTCACCAGAGTGCGAGGTGCAGACAACCGGGTCCGGTGGCTTGTCGCGTAGGAGGAATGGTATTTCACCCCGGATAGTTGTTGTTGACGGCAGGCGGATTCTTCCAGAGGGCCAAGTGACCTATTCTTTGAAGTGTTCAGCCCATTGCTCAAGATGATGAGTTTGTGAGTGAATTGTCGTTCCATCTGGTCACTGACACTTAGCTTCTTTTGGCCGGCTGATCAAATCAGCTGAAATAGGTCACGACTGTTGCCTACAGCGAAAGCCCTCTCTATCAACCGGGCCTTCGCGATACACTAGTGTTCACGGTCCCTATTCTTGATTATCTGGTATTTGAGGGATCTGCGTGCGCCATCACGGTCGTTAGTTGATGGCATAGTCTTTCTCGAAGCAATAAGATCTGCTGATCTCGACAATATCCACTGTTCATTTAGTCGAGTCAGATGACTTAGATAGACAGCTTTATAGCCAGATAAGCTCGATATCCTTGCGCTACTGAAACTTGTCGAAGTTGATGATGATGCTGATAGAAGGCGAAGTGCTAACGCAGCCCGCATAATGACATGAACGGAGTCAGGTTGCACACTCCAGAAGGAACGGCAACCTTTCATTGGGGTCGGAGCACGAATTTACTGACCGGAAGGTTCGTGGTTCGAACCCGATTTCTTTCTCTGCCTAGGCTTGGGCAGCCTGACAGTATCCCAGCCCTCGTGCTTCCTTCTGATGGCGTGGCAGTTGGGCAACGAAAGGGTGCTATAGGTGAACGTCAGTGTAATTTGCAAATGAGTGTACTTTGCCAATTGTGTACAATTCGGGATTCAAGTAGAATGGATTTAAGTTGATGGAAACTCAAGGGCTGCATTCACTTGCTAAACCCCAGGTAGGGCGGAAAACTGTAGCTTCCGGCAACCGTATTAGTGATGTGCTCTACCAAGTGCGATAAACTTGTTTTAAGTGGCAAAAATCTCAACTGGGCCGTCGGAGTGACAAATTCGGGATAGTCAGTCCTAGAAATACTCCCTCGATCGTCATCTGATTTGTGCATCACGTCCTTTTAGCTCGGCAGGACGACATTCTTACAAAGTCGAGCTTAAGTGCGATCAACGTTAAGCTAGAAAACTGTAAGTAATGACCACTCCAAATAGTCCTACGATGGTGTGACCGAAACGGTATACTACAGTTCAAATAACTGTCAAATTTCCGTTGAAAAATAGCACTCAATAATTAATAATAATAATAATAGTAATGATAGTTCAGTTCAGTTCTAGCACCCTTTCGGTTTCTAGCTGCTAAGCCATCCGAAGGAAGCACACGGACTGAGATACTGCCAGTTTTCCCAAGCCTAGACAGGAGCAGTCGAGATGCCGGGGATGGGTTTGAACCACGGACTTTCTAGTCGGTAATCTAGCGCCTTAACCAATGAGCTATCTCGAATTCTCAGTAAGACTAGTGAACAGAGAGACGGATATTGTATCGTAACCAAACCCACAGACTTTCGGAAGATGACAAAGTTGGGGGTAACAGCTCAATGCTGTGAGCTAACCAGTAAGTCACCAGTACAGTACAGAGAACAGATAAATTTATGCGAAAGCATTAGTACGGACAGCCGAGATCACTTCGTAAGGATTGAGCTACCGATAGATAGTATTTTTCAAGAGGACAGTTGCTCTTCGGAAACCGTTTGACGAAACCCCATTCCTCAAAGAAGAACTGGATATTTCTCTTCCCTTTGAGAGATTGTATTGTTTAGAACACCATGGTGTGCACAAGCTCTAGAAAGCGATAGTGATCCCAAGTCTTATTTACAAAAAAGTTACAAATTTCAACAGGTTAAAAAAGGACCAGTGCTGCTCAATGTACTAACGAGCAAGAGCCCCCAATTTCGGATGATCATTAGCCAGGGCTCTCTTGACAGATCACCTGAATGATCAAGTTGAGACACACACTAGGCTCATAAAACATACGAAATTCGAAGAAAAAACAACGAGAGCTCACCTGCTTATCTGGCGTCAACTGGGAACTACTACAATGTACGCCAGCCTTACAGTCCGGGTGACGAGAATGATTCATATGCGTCCGTGCGTAAACATCCACATTGACTGAGGGTATCGAGTGCCGCAGGGAGGCCGGAGTTAGCACGCCCGTGTTGACCACACAATTTGCGGATAGTCCTGAACGGTATTTACTCAAATGCTGGGAAACATATTGATTTGTGATGAGAGCCAGACGAGACCCGCATCGGCTCATCACCGGAATATAGTTTGTGGGGCATGTGTGTACAGGGCAGACTGGTCGGTCGAATCGTAAAGTTCTGAGGCGGGACAGTGTGTCTGAATTGAAAATGGTCAACCATAAAGTAATACAACCTGGAAGAGTTGGTGCAAGCATGGATGTATGTGATGCAATCGGGTCTCTGTGTCTTTGTGAGACTTCTGTCTTCTCGGATGATGGAAGACAGAACGAGACGGCTCCCGAGCGATGTATTTGATGGGCTCGAGAGCCGTCATGATTGGCTGTGGCATTGACGCGAACAGGAGATGAACGAAGAACTACATCCTCACGATCTTCCACAGACTCTGAGGAGGCGAATGGAAAAACAGTACTGACATTGGTGGAAGAAGCGTGGTGTCCTATTGTGGAACATCGACACACGCGACTTTCGGTGGAGACTACAAACAGAAGGTATCCGTCTCGCGAATAGAATATGCTTAAAATATGAGGAGAGGCCAGAGTAGGCCAGTGGGTTTGCTGCCTATCTATAGGCTGATTTGCCTCTGAGGCTGCTCTGTGCCGATGTAGGACACGTCCAGATACACTTGTACTCGAAGGACTCTGCTGACAAGAGCCAGTGGCGGATCTAGAAGACGTGCCGGCCGAAGCGGGACTGCGACTGGCCAACACCGGGCACTTAAACTTGGTGGTTGTTGCGACCCTTTCCCAGGTGGGCAGGGTCATCAGAGTCAAGCTTGTTCGGGCCTCCAACGCAGATCCATCAAAATGAGGATCCACAAAATTCACATTGGTAATAGCAATCCGGGAGTGTAAAAAGCGTGGATCGAAAGCGAACAACACGGAGGCTGACCGATGAGTCGCCACAAAATGTCGCTTCTCGTCGGTTGACCTTCCTTGTCTATCTTCGTTCAGGATGGTCATACGTCGCTGTAGTGGATTAAGTTCGGTAGTCGGATGCGGACGGTTGACATTCTGATTCGGAGCTAGTGGAGTTCGCGCGGGTGCTGGCGCATTTACCAAGGGCACAGGTTCTGGATGGGGAGATAGAAGAAGCTCCGTCAGTAGTTCACAGCAGCGCAGATCGTACAGCTGAAGAGAGAGAGCGGGGTAGAAAAGTTTCGGTTACCTATGAAAGTTGTGGCACAAAGGGCTCATATTGAGGACTAACCAAAACCTAATTAAAAGTACCACAAGACATTATAATCGATGGGAGCAACTCTTGGGATTTATTGGATTCAGTATCGCAATAGACTAAGAATACAATCACTCCAGCTAAAGAAGCAACATGTTTTTGAATGATACAAAGCGGACTCCTGTGAGACCAGTCATAGGTGGGTCAGGTTTAAAGGTGTTTCCCCAGGGGACGTCGTGATTGCTTATAGAATCCCAGTAACACAGCGCTTAGAGACTCCAGAATTTAGCAGAATTCACATCTGAGCAAGACGGTGGTTTTCCGAAATGACATGTACTTTCAGTACATCCAAACGCCTCAGTATGGTGGGAGATGGAAGGCGAGTACGATAGCCCCTTGGACTTCGCGAAATGCCCCAAAGAAACTTGCTACCATGTAGCCTTCCGCCTCCATATGGTGGGCGAATTTCCAATAAAGTGAAAAGGTGAAGTCGAGTGTCGGGTGCCAAAGCTTAGCCGAAGGCCGGCTGACTGTCCGGCTGACTGAACCCAGGCTAACAACGGTGAGGACATGAAGTAGTTCTGGCCAAGCAGACAGATAAGAACAACCCCGGAAACCAGTGATCACAAAAGCGACTTTGGTTCATCACCCTCCACATTTTTACTGCTGCCCCGAAGGTCACACTTGGTTGTGCAAAGGCTAGAGGTGTCATTCCGTACAAAGACCTAGTGACCTAGACGACGTTCGTATTATATCCCCTCGTTACTTCATGCTGTCCAAACGGTAAACTCACATGACGCTATGGTGTTCCCGAAAGGCGATACGCATCGTGCCAACCCGTCAGCATGGGTGGGAGGTAAACGAGCCGGGGCTTTTAACGCAAGACCTGTACTGGTTACTGGAATGTCCGCACCGTGTCAGAGGATATTTGTGGTGATCCATAGGCTAGATACCACACATCTGAGAATAGACTAACCCAATTAGGCAACAAAAGGGTCCCTGTAGCGGAAACAGAGACCTACTGGTCATATTACAGGACTCAAATGGATAACGAGTCTATACGACCTGTCTTGAGTGACGATGCCCACAGTGCACGAATAACTTGGAACCCTGTCTTGTCCAGAATTTTGGTCGCTTCATTCAGAGGCACCCTGCTAGATTTAAGTATAAGTGTCGTGTACCCATCCACCTCTTCAGCAGATCCAACCGCCAAGGAAAGTTTTTACGATGGCTTGCAAAGTGTAGTTGAGTGAATGCCGTTAATCGCTCTTGATTTGAAAGGCTCTTATGGTAAGCCCCTAGGGTAAATATTGCTTCTGCACATACTATTTCTTTCCATTCGGGAGGTGGAATGTGCTCATTGTGGATGGGATATCCCGAGTTTCCAGTGAATTCATTAGAAATGTGACGAAACAGTACGTTGAAATTACCGCTAATATATTTAGTCGAAAATACAAGGTGCTCAAACACACGTCTTCTCCAGTTAGGGAGAAGACATATGAGCGAGATGTTGACTCTAGGTTGACTTCTGGAACATCGGGCCGAATCCTATCAGCAAACCGTTGCCGGCTTCATTGAATTCCGACTGCACTAGACTCTATCCAACGTGAGTCGTTATGAGCTACCCTCCTTATTAGTGACGTGCTAACCAAACTTATTACCACCAAAACTTATTACTTGCCAACAACAAGGAATTCCTTTATAGTACGTGCTATTTAACCTCCTAATTGACCAGGCAACAGGTACTGGAAGGATACTCTGGTGCGCAAAAGAGTCCAGAAAACTGGATTACAAACCGCGAGTGCACCAAAACTAGACGAAGACACTGACCTACACGGAATGAGCGAACATGCGGGATTCATCAGACTTACAATCAACATCAATAAGACATACTTATTCACCACACAAGTAAATGATCAAAGGGTAATCCTTCTGGTACACCATGAAACTCAGCAAACACAACAGCTCGATACCTGGACTGCGTCAATCTACCCAACGGGGAAGTTGAAAAAAAGGGTTTGGTCCTCGTATCGATACAACAAAATAAGTGTAATGCAATTTCTGAAAACCCAATGAAGGAGAAGTGAAATAAGCTGGCACGGAACGTTTTTTGGTCAAAACGGTAATCCGCTCAATCTTTACGGTTGTGAAGATTGGCCGCTTCGAGTGCTGGATATCCGCAGACCCCAGGTCATTTCATCAATTACGTCTAAGGCACATTATGGGCACTGGACGGCTCAGCAAAATATCACTGCTTCAGTAGCCCACGTCTCGAACAACTGTCACAGCAACAACTCCAAATGATTCAATCATGTTGCACGAAAACTCCTAAGTAGGCTTTAAAAACCTACATTCACTTCTTCACTATGGACGGAATGGTGCTGCCAACTCGGACGGCAGCTGAGAACCTCGATCGCTACCGGCAGACTGGATTCGGAGAGTGTCGGTTTCAACCCAGCATCCGGCATTCACTTCCTGAATTGAAATTGTGTGTGTGGACTTGGCCTGTCACCGCCATTCGTTTGACCAAATCTTCACACTGCGTCAGGTGCTAGAACAACGCCATACTTATAAGCGACCCAAAATTCTAGTAATCCTCGATTTCCAAGGTGCATTCGACTCGGTTGACCGGTCTGTTCTTTTTGACACGCTTGCCCACTAAGGAATACCCCGAAAGTTCGTGAACATAATAAGCTCTTTGTATTCTGACTTTTTGGACGTGAGAGTATACGGCGAGCTCTCTAAAAGCTTCCGTACACGATGTGGTGTCTGCTGGGGGCGCCCATTCTCCCCATTCCTGTTTAACTTCGTGATCGATGAACGCTGGAAGGTCTCCAAAACCCCGGTGTCCAAATAACCTGTGACGAAAACCTTGTCGATCTGAGATATGCAGGCGAAGTCGTTCTCATTTTCGAATAGGAGGAGAAGGCGCAAGTGTTTTTAGATGAACTGACTAAAATCATCCCGTCCTTTGGTATGCACTTTGCACCCACAAAGTGTAAGGTCATGCTCCTCGACATGCAGTCACTGAACACCCGACTTACAACCCAGAGAGAGGTACTGGAAATTGTGGGTAGTTTTACGTATCTTGGAAGTTGTATTAGTTCTGATTGTAGTGTGACAAATGAGGTCCATGCGCGAATCTGCAAGGCTCGGGCCGCGTTTGCTAACCTGAGACACCTATTGCGTCAGAAAGGTTTATCCCTGAATCTGAAGGGACGTGTGTGTCAAGCTACAGTGCAGGCTGTTTCGTTGTATGGCTGTAAGAATTGGCCTGTTCGAGCCGCAGAACTGAGACGTCTTCAGGTGTTCAACAATCGTTGTCCCAGGACGATAGCTCGTGTGGGTTGGTGTCGGCGTATCTGTAACAAGGCACTTAGAAAGCAAGTTTCCGGTTGTGCAACGGGTACTTCCATCGAAGAATGTGTCCACCACCAGAAGCTGCGTTGGTTGGGACATGTGTTGCGTATACCGAATCATCGTTTGCCGAAGAGAGTGCTGTTTTCCATGCCCAATTCAGATTGGCGGAAGCAGCGAGGTGGCCAACCCTTGACATGGCAGCAGAGTATGGAAGAAATCACGAAACGTTTGGGTGCTGTCGGTGCTACTCACATTCAAAGATGGGGACCACGTGATTCTCACTGCGCCTGCTTGGAGACGCTGTAATATATGACTGCAAAACGATGTTAGTGGCGATCTTGTTGTTAGTTTCTATCCAGATTGCCTGAATGTGTTTGGAGGTGTAGGTACCTCAGAATGGTGCAATAAGCTAGCACTAACTCTCTCCCCCGTCCACTTTTACTCTTTTCTTTACAATAAGACTTTCAAATAAATCATTGTTGTACGGCAGTGAAGCATCGATGTTGAACAGTGATGTCATGCTGTCGATGATGATGATGACCGATGTCGTGCTGTCGATGATGATTATGATGACGGGACATCAATGGAGATGACGCAGCCTGTCACACGAAATGGTTGTTGTAAAGTGGAGTAAAATGGTATGAAGTGCAGCTGATTTGTCGCATTCAGTGTCGTAAAGTTCAGTGGTTTGCACTGTTTTTTTCAGCTACAATGAATCCCTATCGAAAGGTGGCTCCTTTAAAATGATCAGCTGTAGACCTTACTGATGTTTGGTGCCGGTTCAGGGGATTGATGTTTGGTCCATATCTCCTTGTGATCCTTTCAGAGAGAAGATAAAAGTGGTGGTGCCGTACAGAGGGGAAACCATGTCTTTAGTCCTGTAGCTACGACGATAGAAAGCCTTGCACATCCAGTAACAAAGGCATTGGGTCCCAGAAAACCGCACGCATGAGTCTGGAGTTCTGATCCCGACTGCGAGGAGGATCCACGTTCGGAGACATGCAGGGTGATCATTGTTAGGAGTTGGGGTCATGCTTTCAGAAGTCACGAATTTCAATCGACTTCCGAATTTAGGGGGAACCAGGTTGAAGGAGTCTCATCTTGAGAGTACCTCTCTTGACGGGTTGAATCACAAAGCGGACAACTATGATTGGTCATTGTATGGGGGAAAGAACACACGTTGGTTCCTGTGGTTGCTTTAGAAGAAGTCATATCCACTCAATAAAAGCCTGATCAGAAACCAGACCATCCGAGACAAACAGGATAGAACTGTTGTCACTATAGAAAGGTTTCGACATGTATGATAATTGTAGATATCTAAAGGAACCGCGAAATGTTAGGTAACTCTGCTGGTTAGCACCTCGAACAGCGCGGAGAATTATTACATACCACGAATAGTATTATGTCAGGGGCGACTGTCTGAAGAAAAGAGAGGCCATTTTACACCACCCGCGGCTTTCATCTATTTATGAAAAAACTCCTGATAGCAAAGGCCACGGAACGGACTATTTATCATAACAACCATATACTTATCTGGATCTTACGAGACCACCCTCAAAATCCGTCAGTCAGTCGGATTACCAGCTATAAACCATGTACTAAGGGTACGTTGGTTCAGGCAGCTACAGTTTCAGTCACCGAAAAATGGGAGTGTGGGAGATATAGCCAAGCAACGGAGACTATGGCATAATAAGTTAGTTCGGATTATAAACTGTTTGGGGGGGGGACGAGGAACTGAGCAGCTACACATTGAAGATGATAGCTTCGATGCACTGGCGCCAACGTTTGTGTGACTGAACCATGTCTGACAGTGTCAGTAACGGCGGATGAGTTGAGTCCCGAGGCCCCCACCCAGGGAGGTGGCAGTTTAAACCCAACTAAGCTTCCCTCAAAGGCGGTCACCCTCCATACGGAGAGAACATTGAAATGCATCCTCTTTAAGACCTACTCCATAGGTAGTCCAGAAAAATAAAAAACCTTCTAGCAAGAAAAGGTAAAAACATTTCGCATAACGTGGTCAACTGATAGCCTGCATGCTTTCATAATGGCGGTTGATTCATCAGAGCAAACGTCTAACAACCACTCTTGGGGGGGATGAGGGTAGACATCTTCAGACGTAGGTCAACGCTAACGGGTGTTAAAAAATTAACAAGCTGAAAATGAGTGAACAAGCAGTCTTGGGGGCATGCCCGAAACTCGAAATATCAGAGGCCCTAACATTCCACCGCATAAAAACATGGACCCATCTGGACTATTACAGCAGAGCTATTAACAGATCTTTGGTGTGTTCGCATAAACAGCTGGTGTGAGCTGGAGATCTAGACGGGTCTTGCATTAATATAAATCAACTGACGCGTAAGTTACAGAAATTAAGCCAGCCAAGACCACCATTATCCGAGACCCAAAACCCAGTGTTGACAATGGTGCTTAACTGCCGAACGACCGAATTGGGAGGGGGCATGGATGAGAAGGGACTTGACGCTGGCCTGACGCAAGCATTCTGATGTGTCTACAACTTCCAATGCCCAATCAGATATTTTGAAAGGGAACTAACAGCACAAACGCCATGAATATTGACTGGCCGAAGTCTTCATGGATATCATATAGATATCAACTTCACTGAAACATAGCCACAGTAAATTACATCATCTCTTGTCCCCAATTCAAAACTGCAAATTCAACAACTTGCCTTCCTTCGTCATTGCTGACAAAGGAATGGAGAATCCCAGGATGGAGACAAGTTGCCTGTCCTTCATACCTAGTTGTTTTTCAACTGTCCTCCATTTTCATCTATTGGAAAAGCTACCGTGCTCTTCGCCTTACAGAGGTGTCTCTTCAGAGGTGTCAGTTTGACTTCCGTCGTCATAAGGCCTGTGACGTCATTAACCTCGTCATCTTAGGGCAGTAGGCGAAACCTTGTCCCGTAAGCGTTAAGCGGGATTTCGACCGGGTGGATGCTGAATCGGGCACATCCGAACACTTTAAGGTGCTACAGCAGCGCTTTGCGGACAGGTGACCAACAATCTTGGTTTTCCTTGGTTCCAAAGATGCGTTTGATCCCGCCCATCGGCCAGCACTTCTTACCGAATTTGCTCGAGGTTTTGAACTAAATCCGGACCTTATATGCAAATCATTTTTTGTGCGTTAGTGAAAGAAGGGTCCCTAATATCCATCCTGAAAACAGTGGTAGCCGAAAAAGCCTACTTTTCATTATTTTTCAAGTTTTCATCCATAAACTAATGAGGTGAACCCATAAGGGTATACATCTGTGTCCAACTTGTTGTCAATGAGAATTTTTTTGAATTTGGAGTACATAAACGGTAGGATTCTAATCTTTGAAGGCGAACATACTGCACAGGAACTATCGGATAAACTGGCCACAAGCACTCCATAGTTCAGCAGTGTCTTGAATCTACAAAATGTAAAGTTAAGCTTAACACATACTAGTCCCTGAACATCGCTTTGGGAATTCAGTAGAACCACCGGAGGCTACGTAGAGTTCTACATTCTTCTGTAGTTGTATTATATCTGAGGGAATTGTGCCTACTAAAGTCAGTGCACGAATCCTTAAGGCGGGAATAACATTTGCCAGAAGGGGCTACTTGTGGCGCCAAAAGGGCATATCAGTGAGTCAAAATAGCTGCATGCACAACACTGCGAGAAGGGCTCTGTTGTTGAAAGGCTACGAGACATAGGCATCGCCGGAAGACGGTCTGGGTCAACTTCACGTGAAAGACAGTGAAAGAGCTGAAGATGTCTCAGATCCTCCACCCGGACTGTGATCTAATACACGCATCCTTTGAGACCCAGTGATATGCCTATTTGACGCCACAAGTGGCACAAATTGGCGAACGCAATTCCGGCTTTCGAGATTCGTGCGTCCATTTCGTCTGTTACACTAACGCCAAAGCTAACGGAACTTCCGAGTTACATTTAGCACTCAACTCAGTGATATGCGTATTTGACGCCACAAGTGGCACAAATCGGCGAACGCAATTCTGGGTTTCGAGATTCGTGCGTCCGCTTCATCTGTTACACTAACGCCAAAGCTAATGAAACTACCGAGATACATTTAGCACTCCACAACCTGCAATATCACTCTGTTTTTAGGGACATGTTCAAAAACTTCACGTTCAGCGGCACGACTCTGCACATTGTGGATGCAAAGCACACGCCGAAGGACTGCATGACCCAAGTTGTATTTTCTAGTAATGAATGTTCCTCCTTGTCTTCTTCAAACATTGAGAACGATGTTGCCTGCCATTCCGGGTTGACAAGGTTCTCGTTAGGAGAGGCATGAACACCGCAGTTTTGGTGACATCCGCGTGTCCGCCTCATTATCTCACCAATGAAGGAATTAAAGTAAAATGGAGAGAGTGGGCATCGCTGCAGGAAAGGTTCTCATAAATTCTCACAAGTACGTGAATATAAACAGCGCATAATATGTAGAAAATTCTGGGGGTATACCTACTTCGCAAGCTTTTCGCTCTGAGGCCCATCACTCCACCTTACGTAAAGCGGTTATCACCGGCTGCCGATAACCAAAAGATAAATTCGACAAAAGCGACATCACTTTCTGCTCCAAATTACTCAAACCACTTCGAACAGCCTCAGGTGTATAAGCTTCACTCTAGTGTGAGGTTATTTGGTTGTTTACATTACCTCATACTCGCAAACTGATCACGCCAAAATTAGCCGGAGGAACTCACCTTCAGGAGAGAAACATTCCTGTTCTGAGGAGATGAAAGTTTGATGAGACACCACCCACCGTCGGGTGAAATTTTTCCAGTCGTTGATTCCGGATTGAAAATGATAGTCTGCCGCCCAAAAGATCCCAAAAATTTGTTGATACACAAGTCAACTACAGCAAACTGCGTTATCATATCCCGTGCCAAATGAACGACGGCTAATCCACATTGGGTATCGAGGATCGACTTGAAATGTAGATTCTGAAACGTGGATATTCAGAATAAAATATACCATTACCTGGATAGATGAAAGCCGCGCGGGAATGTGGTTGTATTCGAAGTGTTCAGCCATTTTTGTGCTCCGTTTCCGCTTCCCTAGAGTAAAAACTGAACGAGACTTTCGACAGTTTATGATATTTTGCCTGCTCAAACAAAATGCGGGGGTGCACTCATATGGAAGCTGGTAGTTACAAAGCATCGGTCTGTCAGGAAAGTTGAAGTATTCTGTGTCAGGTCGTAATATACCGAGAGAAGTTATGGATTTACCTCGATGTGACTTTTTCCACAGCTCTATTGAGCACTGGTGAATGATCCGCCATGGTACGATGGGAGCGGATAAGCATATTTTGTAGTCCCGAGATGGATTCTTTGGAGAATGATGCAATTTGCTCTCGTCTAGACCCATTGCTCATAGCTGCACACGGAAACCACGAGTCATTCGAGCTTGTCGCGTGAGATGACCTTCAGCAAACGGTTTGCTCGCGCTTTAAGGTGCTGCGAACACCTAACGCCCATTGGACGAAAGACCAATCCAATCGGCTATTAGCCATTCCGGTTCTGCTCAATCCGCTCGTAGCTCGTTGCTGAGTCTCCGTCGTCATTAGGTTCTTGCAAAATTCTCAAAAACTACCGTGTTTGAAGTGGGAACTTCCAGTTAAAATGCAGCAGTTTTGCACGCATATCTTCGAACTACACAAGCCCACTGCGTTAGTACACACGCTCTAGTGTCGAATGATGAGTTGAATTGCGACAAGTTTCTTTCTGATATGGAGGCAACCGATTACACGAAGTGCAGTTATTTGGATTTTGCGCACGAAGCGTACAGAAAAGGAGTGAGACATTTCTCTCCTGCGTTCTAGTAATTAGATGTACCAGTTGAACTCACAACCTTGTCAGGGTTAGGGAGTCAGTAACCGACTTACGGATTGATACACAGGATCGAGGCTTTCGCCCAAGCTTCCCGATTAGGCTATGTTCTTTTCGTTAAGTAGCTGTCTTTCACCTGAAAGGCACAAGTGAAAAAAGGGTGTAGCACTGCTCTATAAGTTCTCAGCGCGGAGCAACATTCTTGCCGACGTGAGGACTCGTATAAATAAACGTCTAGTAGCGCTTTAAGCTGGGTTCTAGATGGAGCGTGGACAGCCGTCGGAGGAAGGTTACCCCACGCAGCTACTAATAACCAAAATGAGAGGAAAAATTGCCCGATGAAAGTGTGCGCTCTGAGCTTGAAAATATTCTTACCACGTCCCCGCTCTGTGTTTGCTGGGTCCACGTAAAAAACTTGTTCGCCAGGCCTTGTTCAAACAGGGCTCATGTAAGAATTAGGTCCCCTCGGAGGCAGTGATACTCCATGGGAAAGAGGTCAAGAACTGTAAGACGCGTTTCATAGTCCACAGATCTGAGACCGGGAACCAATTCCGTATCACATTGCTGGAAGTTCTCATTAAGGATTACGTCTTCCGTGCATCCTGAGTAAAGAACTTTGTTGGTGCGTTCAAGGAGCGGTCTGACGTAGGCCACACAGTGTATTTGTAAGTCTATGCGAGTAAAATGGCAGGAGGTGCGCCAACTGATCCGAAGAACGGCGAATGTCTTTTGGGTTGATTTCTCCTGGCGCAGCGAGAAGGACGTGTTTGAAGAGAGCCGGGTAACGAAGTCCTTTTTAGCGTTATCCTCATGATGTTTTAAATCCGTTCCCACCATACATGACAAAGGCGTTAGCTGAGTCTCCTCCAAATGACATATGAACGTACTGTTCGTCATTCAGAGGTAGGTGCCAGTCCAACCACTACCGCTTTGCAGCGTCCACATCCATTTGCAGGACACTGGCGTTGGACCCCCATGATTTCGGATCGTCCGAAAAAATTAGACATTGACGTGCAGGAACGTCTGGAAGCTCGTTGACGCATATCATAAGCAGCAGCGGTCCCAAAACGGAGTCTTAAAGAACTCCAACGGAGACCAGCACCGGAGGAAAGTAGGTCGAGCCTATTGTCACTCGGTATGATCTGTCTGGTAGGAACGCCTTGATCCAGTGTAAGATTTTTCATTGAATTCCGTAAGACTCGACTTTGTAGAGCAGCGAGACCCGTGAGACTCCATCAAATGCTTTTGAGAAGTCAAAAAATATGGCATCTGGTATGAGTTCCTCGTCTCTGACTTGGGTTAAACTATCCATAAAAACGAACATGTTCGTCACGCAAAGACGATTTTAGGGTAAATGCGTGTTGAACCGAAGATATAAAATTGTTGGAAGCAATGTGATTTGGGATGGCTTGCTTCAAAATGCGTTACATCACATTGCATGACACGCTAGTGAGGCTTATAGACCTGTAGTTCCAGGCGATAGACGGTCACTAGTTTAGTAGCTTGGCATGACAGTCGCTTCCCACCAAGCAGAAGGACGGCGGCCCACGTCAAGCTGCCGACGAAACACCAGGAAAAAATGATTTGCCATTGTAAATGACATGTTCTCCAGGATCCTTGGTTGGAATTCGTCAGGCCCCGATCCGCAGAAGGGATTAATCCTGTGCAAGAGTTGACGAATGGCCTCCACCATGAAGATCAAGTCCATTGGAGGCCGGCCGTAGTTACGCCTTGACAAGATTGATTTTGACGAAGACGCTGGAGCCAAATATAGACCTGCATAATATTCTCCGTATACTTCTGATACAACTAATCGGTCACTCGTGGGTTCCATGTTCTTGTCTACCGAGGAGAACGTGGATGGATCTTTTCTGCGGCAATATCTCATTTATTAGAACAGCACATTTCTCTTTTTCAGATCAAGGTCCGGAATGGTGGCTTCGTTTCGTATGTTCCCGCGACGGGTTTCTGATTTACTGCGGTTCCGCATTTTAAGAAATGTAGGCTCATTTTCTTTGTCTTCTGTAATCATCTTTTCGAAAAAAGTTGAGTCCTCTTTTCCAGAAGACGCCGATTACTTTTTGGCAGATCGAGGCTATTCCGTCTCTTTGTGCTAGCTTTCTTGGACGAAAATCGCACCAGCTTCGTGAACTTTCTGGACTATTCTATTTAAGCCTTCCACTGAAGCTCCTCGCAGCCTAACCCTATTCAAGAAAGATGTGCATTCTTGAAAAGGCTGCACGGCAGAAAATTCGAATTCACGTTTGTTCGGGATTTCTGGCCAAGTAGCAAGTGGCATCATAATTCGGTACACAGTGGTCGCTATTTTCCTGTAACGTTAACTGTTACATGATCGACGAAGTGTCTCCCGTTTGTAACGACCGAATCCAGGTGAGATGGTAGTTAGCCTGCGCGGTGTCTGGTAGGTGACGCATTTTGAGTCCAAGCACTCTGTTGAAAATCTTCAGTCGGCGGGGCCACGAATATCCACTTGCACCTTCGAACTGACGCTCCATAAGGAAGCCTTTGAGCGTTGAGTTCTCCTACCAGCAGATGAATAGTAGTATCTGGATGAGTGTTGCTCAGGGCTTCGTACAAAGAATTGGTCATCTCCCGAAAATCTCGAGGGAAAACGGTGTACCACATCGAGAGGGGGATCTAACCCGCGCAACGGGGCTTGAATTCACAGCGCATCGAGAAAAGATTCAGGAGTAGTATCTGACAGGACAATCAAGGTGGCCAGGGCCGCAAGTTATTACAGAGCAACCCGGCTACCCCTCCCTTGTTCTGAGTCAGCCCTAAAAATAGGTCAGCCGTCCGTCGAAATCTTCGCGTCATAGACATCTGGTGTGGACAAGGTCTCTTTGAGTGCGATTAAGGACGGCCGTTCAAAGCAAACACACTTGTTAATATCGCAAAAATTGTTTGAAATGCCGATGCAGTTTGCGGACAAGCAGTATGACACTGTCTCTGCAGCCTCCGAAAATGAAGAGACGAGAGTTATGTAATCAGAAAGGTTAGCAAACTTACTAGCTGTGCGTCGGGTTTGAGTCCAATACTCCGAATGGGCCTCTGAAGCACACTCGTTCGCTTCCTGTCTTAGTGTTTTTGAGGGCTGTTTTCCAATTGCAGGGCTTTTCCTCCACGAGGGAGCCAGGTTTGGGCAGCCATTTTGCCTTTGAGGGACGACGTTTTTCGCAGGCGAAAATTTTAAGCACCGCTAATTGTAGCTCTTTCCATCCCGCATTTAGGACGACCGATTTGCTGTTGCTCAATGATTTGTGGTGAATTTGCGCCTGTCTGGCTTTTTGGGCATTTAATTGTGGTTTGATTGGACAATTATCCCTGCGAGGCCCGGAGCACTGGGTGACACCGCCGGGAAGTAGTTCTTTTTGTGGCGCTCCCACGAAGCTCATTTTCGCTGAGGACGGCACCTTGAAGCCAGCCAGCAGTTCCTTACTTGGCAAATCTTATGTGGCTCTTTGGGCTGTGATCGACTTTCTTTCGTGTTTGTGTGGACCCCCGAGCTACCCACGGTCAGCATGGGCAACTGGGTGTACGAGGGATTTTCCGGGTCGCTGTGGTCGTGTTTGTGGCTTTGAGCGTTGGGGTCCTGAGCGACGACCGTGTCCACAATCGAATGGACCCTTTTTGACGGATTAGAACTGAGGATTAACATTCTTATTGTCCTTGAGGTTCTCCAAGCATTTCCCGATGTCGGAGTCAATGCATGTGGATGATTTGTCAGTGGGCTCCACCACGTGTCTCCGCACGCCTGCCTCAGTCCAACTCAGATGTAAATTGGGTGTAGAGTCTACCGCTCTTACTTTGTCACCTGTTACGGAAAGAATCGCTGATGGCTCAAAATACTCTAGGCGTTGCGTCCATGAGGGCTTGCTTTCTCCATAGCGTCTCTGCCTTGGGTATTCAAGGAGTCTGCGGTGTTCGAGTAGAAACCGCTATCCTAACCAGCGGCCGGTTGCGTCGGCCTGCTTTCAGGAGCACAGTGGACTGTGGCTACAGTCGGTTTTGCCATAAGTTTGGTGTCAGGTGAACTGCCGCTAAGTTGAAGTCTGTTTCGTAACTCTCCCCTGGAACTTCTGCGGCCTAGCCTTCACGCCTCTAAAGGGCGATATTCAGGCAGACACTCAATCGTTATATAAGCCCTTTGAATACTGACAGCCCGCTCCAAGATCTGTACGGCAGATGGAGAAGAAAAGATGATTAGGGGCCCGAATGTTCGCTTGCCTCCCTTCTGGCGCACCTATACTCTGTCTGAAGCGATTCGTGGGCAGGCTTCACAAGGACACCACCGAGGAGCGAATAAGCTTGCTCCGTTGGTATGATTTTTCTCTAGAAGCCCATATTTTGAGTGCACCTTCCGCTCATAGGCAGTAAGTGAATCAACAGCCGCACAGTCTAGCTTCGCCTGAGGTAACGTAACGTAAAGTTCTCTTCCCACCTACCTATCACAGTCTTGCTCACACTCTGAAGTTGGCCAAACTTTTGCGTGATCGCTTAACCTCAAACTGGTAGGTAAACAATGCGAAGTTGGTCACTGTATCATGGTGCTAAAATTATGAGTGCACAGTTTGTACGATTCTTGAATTCCGGATCACATGCGAGCACCGTCAAAGCCTTTGTGCGTTCTGTTTAATATGCCTCTGATGGCTGGGTGCCCATTTCAGCAGGTAATATGGCTTCACTCCGGGCCAAGCTGTATGAGTACGGTGCTGTATTAGCGTTGGGATCGAATACAACAGTTTCGTTAGAGCACTATAGAATGATTTATAGCCACATCCCACAGACGTTTGATTGTTCAGGTGGTATGTTTCACCTTCCTTTTGAAGCAATCCACCCAACGCACACAACTGCAAGTGGTGAACATCAATTCTGGTATGAGTATCAAGCATCCCGCTATGTGTGCCTTGGCTGATGCGATAAGTTTTCTTCCATATGCATGTCTGTTTTTGGAAATCCGCCCGAAACAGGTAGATTACACACAAACCATGTATTCTTCTGTTATATGAACTCTACCAGTATTCGTAAGTCATTTAACCGTGTGGTTCAGTTAGACTGCGTCGTACAGTAAGTTCGTTTCTCAGCACCCCGGTAACATGCACATCCTGTCACGACGGATGAATGCGTCTCTCCTGTTGGGTGATTTTCCCACAATTCGTCGTCCACATGTATGAGGAGCATTTTAGTCGTTCACATAAGCCAGATACTTTTAGAGAGGGTACATGAATGACGCCAATTGCTCCGATTCCGCATGAGTAACTGAGTGGTTCCAAATGGCAGCTTGAAGTGTGGTGATGCGCCGTGCTGGGATTTATAATCGCTAGATCATAGCGTACATCAGTGACATCAACTCAAACTGTGGTTTCGCAGTGATGACTACATAAAGTCCACTGATTCAGTTCATTTGCAAGTAGCGATATTCTGGCAAGTAAATATGTTTTACTTATCTCCCAAAGATAATAGGTAAGTTGCAAAAATGAATTTGATTTATAGAAGTAGGCCGTATATTTTTTTACAATGTTTTAGCCTCTTACCATTAGGCTGAATTTATACGAGTAAACGCACTGCCTAACGACCGTAATTTAATGAATTTGTTACAGATTGACCGACGTTGGAAAGCGACAGCCATTCTTCTACCTGGAAAATTTGTAGCGCGCCCTTGTTTCAGTGATGCTTCTCTTCGCCTAATTTTTACATCTTCGGGTGGCTCGACAACCAGCCAGTGGACTAGCTGTGATTTGGTGGCTTAGAAATTATTAGTTTGCTTCAATGCGTTCTCTATTAGGTTTAATACACAAGTGAAAATTTCGAATTATTTCCTTTTCTATTGGTGAAAACATTTCACTTGAAGCCCTTCGTCTTCACTTACTTTGCTCAATCCTTTCGAGAAGCCATTTCTAACAGAAATGGATGTATGTTTTATACTCTTGGATTTCACCTCTAACTGAAAGTCTTTTAATTACTCACTACATTGGGTATTTGTCTTGCTCTTCATTGGGAAAGGACCTAGGCCAAAGGTAAATGCGGAATCTAAGGAAGCCTGCAAGTCCCACTTACAAAACGTAGTACTTAAGTGCCGAACTCAATGTTCTGTTACCCTGTCTGCACTGGAATTCTACTCTTACCATATGCTCCACAGCCATGTATGGACCGTTTTATTCTACGACAGTCTGCCGGTAAGTAGGCAACTTAATTAGAGTTAGCTAACCAGCCGTCCTCCGCGTTTTGAACGCATAACACTGTAGCAAAATATTTGCAAGTGAAATAAAACTCCTGACTCCAAAATGTTGCATATTGTTGCATATGTGCTCATTTTTTAGCGATTTTTAGACTATTTTCTTTTTTAAATTGCTGGCGCGCACTCGGCCTTAAACTTGCTGTGTCACTCACAACATCCCTAGTTATGGTCCTTGACAAATTTTTTGAGGTCACTCATCTTCAGCGACAGTTTTCAGTTTTAGTACAAATTAATAGTTTGACGGAATTTATTGTGCATATACTGCCTCGTTACACTGACATTTCTTCGCCATACTTGCACCCTCGCACTACGTAATAAACATGCCCATTTAACACTTTATTCTCCCCTCTGTACAATGTTCTGTCATACTCAAATTGTAATTACTTCGTCCTGTCTCACTGACACTTGGCAGTCACAAAATGAATTTGAATTTTCAAAAGCTACGAAGTTTCTAAGATCACCAATTCATCGTAATTATCACACACTTCTAATTATTGGCTACGCGAATTAATGTATGGGTGGTCTGTTCAAATGAACTAATTTATCATCAGTGGCTGTGAAAACAGTGCCTAATATAACAAGACTTCGCGAATCACTTATAACGGACAAAAGTCGAAGCTAAAATAGTTCAGCCAGCTTACCACAATCTACTTTGTGCTTTTGGATGCGAAAAATGTAGGAAGTGCCATTCCTGTATCCGCTTGACGGGACAAATATCGGCTTGTGCGTTCTGCGACCGCAAGAATTGTTAATAACGCGAGAAATACATCCATTATTTTCGGAAAACTATCTCGAAATAGGTAAAACATGAGGCTTGCAGATGTTGGTGGCCTATGAATGTACGTCGAGTTTGCTATAAATCAGTCGCTCTGATCATGGCGTATGCATGCTGGTAGCACATTGTTTAGGTGAGCGAGATTTCAAGGTCACGGGTCATTGCTGATTATCACTTTGCTACTGGTTTACGTGAGATAAAACACGGAATCGCACTTCAGTATATTTTAGCGTTCTTCGGTGTTCAATAAGAATAAGAACATTTAAAGAATACTAATACAAATTTCGCCCTAGAAGATCGGTCATTGACGTTTTTTGCTTTACACTCCCCATACTTAACAAATGAGATGATTTTGTCGACGAACCTGGTCGCAACAATTCTTTCATGGATCTCAAATTCCATTAAGTACAACAATGTTGGACAAAAGCATGACGATGTGGCAGTGGCGATGTGGGGGCCATCTCTGTGGATGATCCCCTTCCCCTTATATTCATAACTAGCTAGTAGGTAATACAGCTTTACGAGATAACCGCAGGTATCTTTCCTATTATGAATGTGACACTCTATAGGTGGTGACCGCCAGAAAAGCGCTCGCCATGATAACGGTAGCCATTATCATTCATCTCGAATACTTGTTGTAACCTTTGAGCCCGCGTCTATGTGCGACGCTAAATATGAGACCTTACCTATGCACACTAACAAAATTCAATGGTCAACGACGGTCTTTCAGACACATAACTATACAAGATGCCGCGGAATCGCACGTATATTTTAGCGTTCTTCGGTGTTCAATAAGAATAAGAACATTTAAAGAATACTAATACAAATTTCGCCCTAGAAGATCGGTCATTGACGTTTTTTGCTTTACACTCCCCATACTTAACAAATGAGATGATTTTGTCGACGAACCTGGTCGCAACAATTCTTTCATGGATCTCAAATTCCATTAAGTACAACAATGTTGGACAAAAGCATGACGATGTGGCAGTGGCGATGTGGGGGCCATCTCTGTGGATGATCCCCTTCCCCTTATATTCATAACTAGCTAGTAGGTAATACAGCTTTACGAGATAACCGCAGGTATCTTTCCTATTATGAATGTGACACTCTATAGGTGGTGACCGCCAGAAAAGCGCTCGCCATGATAACGGTAGCCATTATCATTCATCTCGAATACTTGTTGTAACCTTTGAGCCCGCGTCTATGTGCGACGCTAAATATGAGACCTTACCTATGCACACTAACAAAATTCAATGGTCAACGACGGTCTTTCAGACACATAACTATACAAGATGCCGCTTATCGTTACCACCTATGGTGAACACCAGGCCAGGATCTACTCGGGCCGGTAAAACTAAGGCCTCAACTATACGTGAGAGCCTAATCTGTGGGCCTGTCATACTCATTGCTGCGTTCGATGTCGCCTTACGTGGCAACTTATTGCGCCTGCTAGACCCGTACTCAGGTGCGGCGTTGATTATGCGCGGTATTCTACTCAAGCACAATCCATCAAACTCATGACTGTACGCCTTGTCGCTTATCTTTGCTATTTATGGTAAACAGCGGGCCAGCATTTTTGCGAACCGACGAATAGGAGGCCTAAACTATGCGCAGGTATCCAATCTAATGGCCAGCGAAGGACGTCTTACTCATAACTTTGGGCGATATCGCGTGCCTTGACTACTTTTTGAAACTGCTTGGCCAGTGCCCATATGCGACGCCGATTATTAGGCCTCAACTATTATTAAACCTCAAAGATGTCCCGTCATACCTATAGCTGTGCGTACTCTCACTTATATCTGCTACCTGTAGTAAAAACCATGCCAGTATCTATGCCGAGAGATAAAAATGAGGCCCCAAATATGCGTGATAACCCAATCTAACGGCCGACGACGGCTTGTCATACTCGGAGCTGCCCGTCGTGGTTGCTAGGCATGTTTCTATGTGGAACACTGAGATAAAGCCCCAATTATGCCCAGTAGCCCAGTCCAATGGCCAACGACGGCCCGTCATACTCATAACTATACTCGGTGTCGCCTGCCGAGTCTACTTATGGTAACTGCCGGGCCCGTGCACATGCTTGTAGCTGACTATAATGCCCCAACTATACGTAATAGACTAATCCAACTACCAGCGGTCCTTTATATCCACTTGTCAGCCCCATGCCTAAAAATGCACACCACACCTGAAAAATCATGTTTCCATTTATTAGTTGCACCGGTACAAACATAATGTGTGGTCAATCCAGCTCTCAGGTTTTACTGGACAGGGTTTCCGAAATCACTTACGACTCATACATATCTTCCACGATATCGTTTAAAACTCATAATTGAACAAAGTTGTAGTGTCTAACTCACGAAGTGCTTAACAATTCACTTTGTCCACAACTCCCGGTCGGTGTCCGCGCTGAACCAAGAGACTTACTGTTACAAAAGTACACTCACTACTTGCGCAGTGAGTCAAGTTGCCGATAACGAGTTTACTGCGTGTATATTGATGATTTGATAGCGGGATTCGGCACCCATATGCACAATTGAGCGCAATGAGGTTAAAGTTAAAGAGGGGTGTATACCTGTCAGTCGTAAGACGAAGTGGTGTAGACTTGTCTTCAAGGATCCAAGGGCCACATGCGTCCTCAAATGAGTATCCATGGATGCAGCCGTGGCAAAGATGTAGTGAGTGAGGTGTTACTTGGTGTTACATCCGCTAGTTTAGAGCACTAAACCGTAAGTTCACTCGATTTATGCCCTCTGATACCCATACAACATAGCTCAATAAGATCAACAGCTCGGTCTTCCGCATCAAAACTCGTGATCATCACATACTCATTTCGGTATATCCAAACAAATGAGCTTGTAAAATAGCCAAACCTGATGCGATCCAGCTGTCTCAGGTAATGGTGCTTATCTAGCTGGAGACTGTAAGGACACATCTTTCAGTGGAAATCCCCGGCGCACAACCAAAAATCGCTAACTGTCACCTTACGTATTAGCTGACATTGACTCACACGGGCTGTGGTTTGACCGTTGTCAAACAGCTGAAAACGCCTCGGTTCCACTTCTTAAACAGGTCAGGTCTCACAGTCACACAACAGAACTCCTGTACTGCATCGTGATGCGATGTTACCTGATATTCACGGACATCCCGCCTTGACACCGTAGTTGTTTCATATTAGCAAACGCAAATCAGGTAGTTCAGGTTCATGGATTGATTTCATCTGTCACACAACAGTCAAAACCAATACAAATTCGAATGTACACAAAACGCTGCACCACACTACCTCTGCAACCGGATCAGAAAAATACCTGCGATCTTATGTAAGCTGTATCCTACCGCTAAGGATGCGCTCGATCAACCAAAAATATCCTCTCCCAACAAAATTGAGCACCTCCAAAATGATGTCCGTTAAGAAACTGTCCAGAAACCGAAGTATTTCATTGCCGTGATGGTACGGCAGTGCTGTACCCAGTTTGATGCCATACCCTTAACTATGCCCTTCCTTTTCTTGATTGTACCCTACTTGTTCAATTACATGCGGCTACGAACAAACCCAAGCCTTCTTCAGACTGTAACCCTATGATCATGCCTGACGAAATGCAACCCAATTGTTGAGAATAAACATTATTATAAGGTGACACGTTTTGGGTACAAAGCCCACATCAAACGACAGGAGGACTTAGGTCAGTTCATCCAAGAATACCTGTGACGTTTCCTCCTCTTCGAAGATGAGAAAGACGTCTGCATACTTCAGATCGACATGGTTTTTGCCAGGAGATATTTGAAAAACTGGTTCACGAGACATTCAGGAAAACCAAAAAGAGCACCGTTGCTGTTTGCCTGTAGTTAGATTGGACTTGTTCCGGTTGTCGCTTGTCTCGCAACACCAAGAAATACAAACAAATGACAGATGTTCTTCCGTTTGTTCTAAAAAAATTTAAAAAGAACACTTATGCATGAGGTAGTTTGAGGGCACTCTGTGAGGTTCACGGCTAACGTCGACGTGCACGGAGTTGCCACTTTCGTCTTAGTTGAGTCACACCACCCCAAGCCAACTTCATCAACATAGCACACAAGTTCTTTCCTATTGTTATCTAGAGCGATCATATACACAAATCCAATAACGTATCATTTCCTGATTACAAGCAGTCCCAGCTAGCACTTAATTGCTGTTTTTGCTGCGCACCGTTCGCTTTCTGGAGTTGACAGCAGTGACTCGGCAACTGGTGATCCTTAACCCTATTCTCCTGTTAGGTTGATGTAGTGGATATCGGTTAAGCTGCGATTCTTTTTGCTGCGCTTCGCTTTCTGGAGTTGACAGCAGTGACTCGGCAACTGGTGATCCTTAACCCTATTCTCCTGTTAGGTTGATGTAGTGGATGGATGTTAAGCTGCGATTCTTATTAATTTTCTGGGAAGCTGTTGCTTGTCCACTTTTTACTCTTCTACTCTCACTGCTCACATTAATTTCTCTTTCTACACAACAAGGATTCTATGTCATGATGCTTTGGTAAGCCAAAACTGCCGCCCGCTTTCAACTAGTCCAACAGCTAGCCTTTCTGCTAGGTACCTCGACGACAAAGTTCTCACCTCCCCAAAACAAGGCACCTACTCTGGCCCAAATAGTACTTGGCAAACATCTCCGCCTTTCCTGGGTCCATTCAGCTTGCTTTCTATTGACAACGCTGTATCCTATGCCTCCTGACACTTGCCACACGCTACTGCTTTCATTCTATTTCGTTCTAGCTGCCCCTCTTCCAAGGCTTCAAACCTCGACTGTAGTTGCCCAAACACTCCGTAGAACTGCTATCCATTCAAACTTGCTTGTCCCCCGTCTACAGTCACAGGGTCTTCCAAAGAAAGGGAAAGTATCTGTGAGCTTGCATCCGTCCAACTCTGTACCAATCTTCGTGGCACCCAGATCCATCATCCACGGAATTGCTTATCCCTTCTTCGATCGCGGCACCCTTGACGACGGTAACGAGGGTGTT
>NW_008751947.1:59559-97468 GCF_000715545.1 Opisthorchis viverrini
CCGGCGCACAACCAAAAATCGCTAACTGTCACCTTACGTATTAGCTGACATTGACTCACACGGGCTGTGGTTTGACCGTTGTCAAACACCTGAAAACGCCTCGGTTCCACTTCTTAAACAGGTCATGTCTCACAGTCACACAACAGAACCGCTGTACTGCATCGTGATGCGACGTTACCTGATATTCACGAACATACCGCCTTGACACCGTAGGTGTTTCATATTAGCAAACGCAAATCAGGTAGTTCAGGTTCATGGATTGATTTCATCTGTCACACAACAGTCAAAACCAATACAAATTCGAATGTACACAAAACGCTGCACCACACTACCTCTGCAACCGGATCAGAAAAATACCTGCGATCTTATGTAAGCTGTATCCTACCGCTAAGGATGCGCTCGATCAACCAAAAATATCCTCTCCCAACAAAATTGAGCACCTCCAAAATGATGTCCGTTAAGAAACTGTCCAGAAACCGAAGTATTTCATTGCCGTGATGGTACGGCAGTGCTGTACCCAGTTTGATGCCATACCCTTAACTATGCCCTTCCTTTTCTTGATTGTACCCTACTTGTTCAATTACATGCGGCTACGAACAAACCCAAGCCTTCTTCAGACTATAACCCTATGATCATGCCTGACGAAATGCAACCCAATTGTTGAGAATAAACATTATTATAAGGTGACACGTTTTGGGTACAAAGCCCACATCAAACGACAGGAGGACTTAGGTCAGTTCATCCAAGAATACCTGTGACGTTTCCTCCTCTTCGAAGATGAGAAAGACGTCTGCATACTTCAGATCGACATGGTTTTTGCCAGGAGATATTTGAAAAACTGGTTCACGAGACATTCAGGAAAACCAAAAAGAGCACCGTTGCTGTTTGCCTGTAGTTAGATTGGACTTGTTCCGGTTGTCGCTTGTCTCGCAACACCAAGAGATACAAACAAATGACAGATGTTCTTCCGTTTGTTCTAAAAAATTTAAAAAAACACTTATGCATGAGGTAGTTTGAGGGCACTCTGTGAGGTTCACGGCTAACGTCGACGTGCACGGAGTTGCCACTTTCGTCTTAGTTGAGTCACACCACCCCAAGCCAACTTCATCAACATAGCACACAAGTTCTTTCCTATTGTTATCTAGAGCGATCATATACACAAATCCAATAACGTATCATTTCCTGATTACAAGCAGTCCCAGCTAGCACTTAATTGCTGTTTTTGCTGCGCACCGTTCGCTTTCTGGAGTTGACAGCAGTGACTCGGCAACTGGTGATCCTTAACCCTATTCTCCTGTTAGGTTGATGTAGTGGATATCGGTTAAGCTGCGATTCTTATTAATTTTCTGGGAAGCTGTTGCTTGTCCACTTTTTACTCTTCTACTCTCACTGCTCACATTAATTTCTCTTTCTACACAACAAGGATTCTATGTCATGATGCTTTGGTAAGCCAAAACTGCCGCCCGCTTTCAACTAGTCCAACAGCTAGCCTTTCTGCTAGGTACCTCGACGACAAAGTTCTCACCTCCCCAAAACAAGGCACCTACTCTGGCCCAAATAGTACTTGGCAAACATCTCCGCCTTTCCTGGGTCCATTCAGCTTGCTTTCTATTGACAACGCTGTATCCTATGCCTCCTGACACTTGCCACACGCTACTGCTTTCATTCTATTTCGTTCTAGCTGCCCCTCTTCCAAGGCTTCAAACCTCGACTGTAGTTGCCCAAACACTCCGTAGAACTGCTATCCATTCAAACTTGCTTGTCCCCCGTCTACAGTCACAGGGTCTTCCAAAGAAAGGGAAAGTATCTGTGAGCTTGCATCCGTCTGACTCTGTACCAATCTTCGTGGCACCCAGATCCATCATCCACGGAATTGCTTATCCCTTCTTCGATCGCGGCACCCTTGACGACGGTAACGAGGGTGTTCATGAACCGAAGCATGTCAGTGCAATGATAACATGACACTGTCATGCCCAGGGAGATGGCACCCACGCAATTATTTTCTTCAGCACCTCGAAGGCAACCCCTCGCCCACTTAAGCCTGTAGTAGCAACTACGAGCAGACTATTCATCCAGCCCCATCTCTGGCACAAGCTCTTCCGTACCCGATAAATTTTCGCCACAATTTTGGCCTGCCCCTTCCACAAGTTCAAATCCGTATACGGTGTTCGGGTCGCCATATGTATTAGCACCTTGTCCCCAACCAGCCTATTCCCCGCACCTGACTTTCCTTCAACAGTGCAACCGGTGAGTCTGCTTAGTTTAAGATTAAACCACATTTTTGAGACAAAAATCGCCGTGTACTCCAAATTTGAATTATTCCATCTCCATCTCCACTTTTGCTCGTTGTGACTCCAGCCATTTACCCAACCACCCAGGGTCATTCATGGCCAGGAATGGTTTGCAGTTTTAGTCCATGACAGCTGCCTATGTCTTTAAACTAGTCGGAGCTCATGCCCATTGTTCAAAACACGTTGGGAAAGAAACATTATTATTATTATTTTATCGGATTTCCACACTGTTTATGACATTGTCCTCTTTTCGTGCAATCTGCACCCCCACAAATCCCTCAGTCATGCTTTATTCTGATTGTGAACATATGATCATGCCAGACGGCATACCACCCACAAGTTGGGAACAAGCAGTATCATTATAATTATTAATTTCATTATCTCGTCGATCGCAAAATTGAGTAGGAATGGAGAATTGACACCCTTCACGGACACCGCTTCGTGCAGGAAGGTCTTTGGAGCCCCCATATCTTTCCGTAACATGTCCACCAATTCTGCACCTCCTGTCCGCGATGATGCAAGACTGCGCGGTTGACAACCCACATTTAAACTCCATGCTCTCTCGCCAACTTATACTCCTCCCGCATGAGGAAACCCATAATCCGTCGTCTGCAATGAAGCAAAGAAAAGCTAAAATGCAAGCAAATTTTGTCAGACGCCTGTTTCTTGCCTGAGCATGCCCTGGTTGCGGTATATATCTCAAGCAGTCCCCTTAAGAATAGAAAAATCCATTGATGGAGAAAAAGATGCTTCAAGACCCCCTAGATACGCGTGATATGGCGCCTCGAAGGCAACTGGTTTTGCAAGGCTCCACGCTTTTATTTAGGTTGTGTCAGGTCTATTCTGAGGTCACCTCATCGTACAAACACGCACAAACACCAGATATATCTGATCTCATGTTTCTGCAAGTTTCAAGCTCCCTAAGTTGCGCACAATCTAGCCAACGCACGACCCTCATACCCACGTACATCTACACCAGTTCGCATCGACCGCATACCAATTATCTGCACTTAAATATCGCTTACCGTTGTTGAAGATGGATAGCGTCGCCTCGATGAAGTAGCTACCTATTGTGGTAACTTTTGATTGTCTGTTATTTCGAGCAGCATTCTAACTCACATCAAAGTGCCGTCTAGCAAGCCTTTCGGGCACTTTCCCATTTTAAGTCTCAATGTAGACATGGCTGTCTTATCAGTAGCTCGTTTGAATGGCCGCAAGGAACCACCGTGAACCCTTGATGGACCCAAGAATCTCCTAACTACAATGGCAACCCTAAATGGCTCAGCCAAGATGTTCAGGTACGGGGCTGTCCACGAACCCAAGTACGGCGTCGCGATGACGGTACCGCGACTGATAGCTTGCAAGTAGTTCACTATATATAATATTTACCAGACAAGCATGTTACCCACAAGACCGTTTCTGTCCGTTTAATTTGCGCAAGGACTCGAAAGCGGTGGTCATCTCGTTGTGCCGTCCGCTTGTTTTGCCCAGAAAACCAGTAGTTCATCCAATGGAACTATTGGTGGCTGCGTATATCGGTGAAGATCAAACCTTGTCTTAAGCCAGTAATAACGTATGCTGACCATCATAAAAAGTAACAAACTCACTAGCCGTGACGAATCATTTGGCTTCATAAGGATGCTTGTCGCAACCATGGAAGATTTTCTCATATGCAGGTCGCGAATGGCCGCTCCAATTTGAATGTGCGCGGACATGATTATTGTCGAAGTAGTTTTGAGATTATTTTCAAATATAATACGTACGAAAACACGCAAATTAACCAGCTTTTCATGAAATTTCCCACCTTTTTCTTAGAGACAATGCGGCAGCCGCCAAAACAGGGATTGCCCGCCAACGGTGGACATCGAGTTTGTTTAAACAATTTCTAATAGATTGGCGGTCACGTGGGAAGATCCGAAGAGCCTGAATAATTGCCATCAGATGCTGAAACGTTATGCTAAGGTTCCTGAGAGAATTAAGTTTCGTACATATATCGGTATAACCAGACAAACTAGAAATCCAGAATTCAGCGCAGCGTAACAACCAGCACGTATGTATTCGAATTGGTGAATATGTACAGCATACGGAATATTAAAACAATAGAATAATGAATAGAGCAATGAATAGAGTATCAGTCGTGTTCATCAGAGTTCCCCTTTTCTGAACCGCGGCTTCAGAGATATTTTGGGTGTGCGTCTACGACGCGGCAGCAAGACTACATGATTGGTTTAAACCAGAAGTGTGACAACAAAGTCAAAGAGCAGCCTATATTCAGATCAAATAAGAAAGGCGCATAGGCGCTAGACGTAAGCAACAAAACAAGGAATCACGCTCTACGGAATCACAATAAATGTAAAGAATTAAAATCCTAAACATAGAGGCACTATTCATATCAGATGCATCCCTGGAAATCTTGAGTGCGTTTAATCAAGTAGATCGACTCAGGAGCAGAAAATCTGAGTGAGGGTAAAACTCCAGCATCTTGAAAGTTACTAGCGAAGTTGGCTTCGGAAAGCATGCGCTAAATAAGCTCAACGATAGTGAAAATTGCAGGCATTAAGGCACTGTCGTGTAAATTGCCACAGAGCCCATTTACTGTACATTTGACGATTTTTGTGACCACGTTGTTGACACCCGTTGTAAAATCAACCAGTGCTTTCTGAAAAAGCGCAGTATACACAATCCAAATGATAACTGTAATTGCCGATCTATTTCAAAAGAAAGTATTGATATCGGTTATTTCTCCATAAGCTTTGTCAATCAGAATTCCAAAGTACAACTTAAAGATCGTTTTTCTATTAAAATTTGTCTGTTCAATGTACCGAGTACTTCCGTGGATTTTTTGATCTCTCTTAAGGGAAGCCACATTTTTTTCTTTTTTTTCGCATCGTTTGAAATTTCCGGACATAGTGTTATCCAATTTTGTTGTGTAAAATCGAGAGCTATCAGCTGTGATTATTATGAGTGAATTATTTTCCCGTCTCTAGATACCTATTGGAGGGCACGTTCAGCCCCTTCACTTGGGCACTGTTTCAGTGCATGACGCTTTGAAAAAGGATTCCCATTAAAATTCTAAATACGATGGTTTGGGTATTAACGCAACCACCTGGGGTACAGTAAAGAGAACTGGACTTATTTGAATTGCTCGACTGAGAATTAAAAAGAACAAATACTTGCAGAGTTCTGACCGCAACGTTTCCTAGGATGCTCAGGGAGGAACCCGTTTTTCAGAAAGTTCGGTTCCCGTAAGCCGCAGTTTAAATCCGGCACCAACATCGCAAATGGCTAAGGGTATTCGGTAATTTTGCCAGAAATACTGCCGAAATGGCAGATGTCAGCAAAAGACGCAAAAGTGGAACAGAAATGACAGAGGGTCCCCGTTAGTTTGCAAACAACTGAAAATACAATTTTGGGCCATGAATGAGACCGCGCACGTGTGAGTGGGCCACGAGCGAGTGCTAAGTTTTAGCGTGCACAGTCTGATGCAAATTTTGTGGATGCGATCAAAATTGGAGTACATTAGATAGAACTGCTCAGTCTCTAAATTTCCTCCAAATGCTGACGGGAAATACCTGTTCAACAAAAATGTGAGGCACTAGACATGGCTTCTGTGAACCTCGAGTAGACAGTTGTAGCATGTAACAGCTCAGGAACGGTAATTGCAGCAGAAAGCCATCCCTGTCTTGCCTTCTACATGTGAATTTGCAACGGACTCAAAAACCTGGACGAACAAAACTGGGCTTGTCGTGCATTGTGGAAGCAGCGCTGCGTCAAAACTTTGGCCAGAGACTTGGTTTTATGAAGATTTCTAAAGCAATAAACCCGTTTTAAACGTGGACATTCAAAGAATCTCAAAAAATACAAGAGAAAAACGCGTGTATTTCTGATTATCTTCTAAAGATAGGCAGTGAAAGGTTTTTCCTTCTGTCACCTAAATGCTCACAGGTCGAAGGTACTCGTGAGCTTCGTTTCACCTTGAAAAATTTGATTTAAACTGGGTTACTTGTTCACTGAGGAAAACCAATAGGCTTTTGGTTTTTAGGCTTCGATGTCCAACTTTGCTAGGTGTGCAAAGTGCTAGCCCGGTCTGCTAGAAAGTGGCATAGAGTGAAGGTTCTGTAAGAGTGCTGCAGACTAGGCTAAAGTTTAAAGCACTCAGCAGTGGTCAGATAAAGTCTAATGAAACACATTATCTCGTGCTCATACTGTGCTTGTGCTTTATTAGTCTGTCAAAGCTTTTGAGGCCCGAAAATTGTCTAACCGCTTCTGTATTCTTAGATTCATCGCGTTCTTGTTTATTTGATGTTCGGGGCTTCAAGTGCTTTAAATCTGATGAAAATGTATCAACCTGGTTGCCCACCTGTGTGATGTACTTTTATTCACGAGCTAGTATGGAATAAAATGGATGGAAGAGTTTCGCTTTTCCCGATAATTCTTCGTCAAATGGTGAGTGGTTTCAACTTCTGCAATTTTCGCCAGCGTTGATCCAGATAAGTGAACGTGCAAATCTACCGGCCAAGAGTTTTGGGTGAATTTATTCTTCCTCTGAGCTACTTGTATATTTTTGTGGGTAGTATGTGGAAATTTAGAAACTCTAGTGGACATTTGGTCGCGTAAGTTAAGCCAGCCTATGCCGAGAAGTAAGAATATACTGAACGGCTGGTTTATACTATGGTTTCCACGCTTGTACCTCACACAAGATTGTTACGATTCCAAGTTAGGGACTTACATTATGCACAATCCAGGCAAAACTTCTGGGAGACCAAATCACGCGCCTAAAGGCCGCACATTAGTGGCTAATTTAAAATACGACTCACAAAAGTGCCTTTGCATGGCATCAGGCAGAATTACAAAGCCTGATCCCGTGATCCGTGGCCGGGGAAACGTGCTGCATCCCAATCACAGTCAGAAGTAAGCATGTAAGGAATGCGTCTCATCTGATATAAAATGACCCAACTTATTCAAGTGAAGAGTTTCAGGAAATAAAGCCTAAATTCCACTGCACGGTGGATGTGATATGGCTTTGTCAGAAACCGCCATAACAAGGGCTAATTATACGCAGTTTCACAAGTTACCTCGTACATTCACACCTCTTCTCGTCATTCACAATAAACTCGACCCCTCGGACAATAGCTAAACAGGCGAACGAACAAAAGCCAGTCCTTTGGTTCAGCTTCTGGATGAAATGCGTCATAAGTTTCCAATTTCCCTTTCCAGATCACAAATTTCACCGGGCTTTCTGTCCAGCATGGATAAGTCACATGAACCATTTGACTGACCCTTTTCGGAAGTCAGTTTGAAGGGAGGTTGTTTTACCGCGTGATTTTCACGGAGGATTTTCTGGCGTTTCCATTATTCAATATGCTTTTCCACTGCACGTGTCCAGGCATCACCGCTGGCCACAACAATGGATTGCCTGAATCCGTGGTATTTGATCACCTGATTTTTGTAGTCTCTATATGACCGGTGGTTGCTCAGACTGGGGCATGCGTTCGGCCAGCTGGTCGAATACATTTTCACCCTCAAAACATATTCCTTACGAGAACTATGAGGTAATCCGCCCTTTTCAGTCATATTCCGTCAATAGCCGTCTTTTGGGCCCGGTCTTTAGTGCACATGTTTTCGCAGGGGTCCATCTTTGGTGATCCGTGATGTCGTTGTTCACCAGCTGATCAAACAAGCACCTGAGTTTTGGGCAAAAAAGGTTCAATTCCCTATGACTTTTAAAAAATCCCTTTCTCATTTAGGTTTGTAACATCCCTCCTGGCCAGCAGATTTACACGTCAATGTCTTTGGATCAATGTATACTGGTGAAAATTGCAGATGTAGAAGCTACTCACTTAGACTAAAATCTAAGCCTTTAGCCAAAGCGGAAGCAGTTGAAATTATTCGCCATTTAGCCTTGAACTAATAAATACATCTGTATTTCTAATGTCACACTTAAGTCGGTGAAATGCATCTGTTTACGTCATTCGGTAACGTACTTTCAGGAATGTCGGAAAATCCGTGGCTATCTTAGAGTAATCGAACGTGCATTGTCAGGCATGCTGAATATTAGTGGCGAATGAGTAAAGATATTCCATCATATCACTTAGTTGGTTGTCTGTGTTTGCTAGAATCCCCAAATTTGTCAGAACGACTAAAGCATTGTTCCTACTCGTCTAAGAAAGCATATGGACGTGTGTGACGTAACGAAAATCCCATAACTAAATGAGGTGAAAGGTTGTATAAAAACATTTAGTCCTCAGCAAAATTATTAGCAGCGGCACACTTTAGCTCTAATTAAAAGTACAATTGGTGGGCATTTGTGACGGGCTACACGCTCTTATCGTCCAGAGCAAGGCGTGAACTCCGCGGCTGAACGCTCCCCATTTTTGGACAACCTATATAAAGTTTAAAGTGTCGAGCACCGCTTACACAAAGTCCGACAAAACATGAATGGGTTGTCTCATGTTCAAGCTGTGTGTGCGCTTTGGAAGCTTGCCAAAGCTTCGGAAGCCCAAAAATTGTTCACACTCTTCATTGTTCTTAGCTTCATCTCATCCATGCTCATTTGACATGTGCGACTCCAAGTGCTTTAAGTCTAATGAAAATGTACCAAACTGGATGTTCCACCTGTGAGATCAACTTTCAGTTACCAGCTAGTGCGGAGGAAGATGGAAGAAAGAGCTTCGCAATTCCTGACAATTCTTCACCGAATGAAGACTGATGGCTGTTGCCTGGTTTTTCGTTATTTTGCACAACTGCATTGCACTCAGAATGGCGCCATTCTTATTTCTTCGGGGAGATGGAATTTTCATCCTTACGGTTCTACGCCATAGATGCATCGGCGGATTACTTAGCCTCGGATCTATGAGCAAGACCTCGGATAATTCAATAGCCGTACATCATCAAGTAGTTTAGAGTGGAACCTTGGCGGGTTATAGAAAACATGTCGTCTGTTTGTATCACAATTCATAAAGGAAGTAATCTGACAAGAAAGCTGACTTTTTCACCTGCCACTCTAAGTGTCAATATGGGTACTAGCAAGCAACTCCTGTGCAAACAATGATAGTAATTCATACTTAAGTTATTTTTGAGCTGACTACGTGGGAAAGCATGACATTTGGATGAAAGTTAAAAAACCTTGTGCTCAGGGGAAGTAAACTGTAGGGCATAAATGGTAGTCTGACACTTACTCAAGGGCGTGAGATATCGAATCGCCCACTTGTTATGAATTCCAGATATAATGCACAATATTCATGATATGGCAGTGGCCCGATTGTCTGTAGCAAAGGCCACCCTCATGAGGTGTCAACTTTCTCGTGTGAGAGATCACCTCACAGAGGGGTTTTATAGAGGTTGTCCAAAAATGGGAAGCGTTCAGCCGCGGAGTTCATGCCTTTCTCTGGACGATTAAAGCATGTAGCCCGTCACAAATGCCCACCAATTGTACTTTTTAATTAGAGCTAAAGTGTGCCGCTGCTAATAATTTGCTGAGGACTAAATGTTTTTATACAACCTTTCACCTCATTTAGTTATGGGATTTTCGTTATGTGAGCAGCTCCGATGAAGACATTTTTACTTCTCTGTCAAGCATTCATCAACCATGTTGTTATTGCACAGTGCATCACGCCATGAGACCTACTGTTTCTGTCAGGTATGCTTGTTCTTGGTTTCTGGTCATATCGGTCCGTAGGCTTATAAACATGTATTTGAAAGCCTGATGTAGAAAGCAATCTATAAATCGCACAGGAATCGTAAGAGAGTCACCTCCGATCACTGCACCCCTCAGTATGTTTCATTTCGTTTTCATATTTTAGACCCACAGAATGGCGAATCAAGGCTTGAGAAAACAGTCATTTTGCTAATATATCGTTTGTCCAACTGCGTGTTCTCATCGCGTACTTACGTAATCCATTTGGTAGTTTGGCAGCTGGAATGCTCGTAGTCGATTTCAGGTATTCAGTAATATCATCCGGTTGCGTGTACCTTTTGATGGTGACTGTGCATTGGTATGGGCTGTGGGATGGCTATAAATGTTATCTAGCGCTGCCGATAATGGCACCCGACTGAGCCGTCTAAAAGGCATGGCCCCACAAGTCATCTCCAGTTCTGATTAGTAATACGGCCAATACCGTCCCTTCACTGAACTCAGCTGAGCTCTGTCATTCACAGCTGATGTTATAAATGAAATGATGTAAATTCGTTGGCCTTGAGTAAGCTGGTTGAACGAATAAATATGCTTCGCTCTCCAATGTTAGTAACGTTTTGGTCAGCCAAGCTACTCCAATGGAAAGGGGAATAGTTGAAATGTTTTCATGATTCAACCGAAGGGGTTTGAGAAGAACACGTTTTTTCCATCAAGTGATGAGCGTGAGTTATGGGTTTCGCGATTGACTCACGAAAATATTGAAAAGATAAAACTGCGCACTTCTGCATAAAGGACAACTTCCTCCTTCCTAAAAAACCAAATCATTGCACAAGCCGAAGCCGTTTGTCTGTCATTCACCATCGCAAAATCATACTGGAGAACACAACGCAGCTTTCTGTGTGATGTTGAAATTCTAAGAAACGCAACGTTTTTGCCATCTAAGTGTTCATTTACCGACACCTCAGCGGTCAGTCTGAGGGTCCTAAAGTCGGGTTTGATAATCTGCAGTCTTCCCGGGTTTATACATGTCCATGTGGTAGTTGTGGTAATTTGTTATTTGCTTCCATTCTTTCCGCTTACTGTGCGGATTGTCACCCGTTATCAATCCCAGAGGATGACGGGTTTGCTTTTATTTTTTCGCCCAATTGGATGACAATGCTGCAAACTTTGCGTACCGGTCTTTTAAGAACCTGTATCAGAATTATTTGAATGACCAGTTTGTGTACTAACTCAAACGCGACAGACAGAACAGTGGTACTGAGGTCATTAGATTCCTAGCCTTTCAAGACTAATCATGGAGTTGCTGAAAAGTTCACAGTCCCTCTTGAATATCAGTCTGTAGGCCCTTGTGTTAGCTTGTGCCAATCGGCCACATCCAATCGGCCACAAGCCAGATAAGTGTGTCGGTATTGCGGCCACAGGCAAACACAACGGTAAATTACAACACCTGGCTCTATATGTGGACAATGATCTAGATGGGCGAATTCCTTCACAACAGATTGCGAGCACGTGTGTGCGTCTGTGGATGTCCCAAGTGGCTACAGTGGAAAATAAAATGGTTTATTGATTGTTGTTCAAATCTGGCTCCAATGCGAGTGAACAGGAAAGTGTTTACTCGCAGTTTGTACGCAATCGTCTGTGGTAAGTTCTACAGAAGCAGAGCTGTTCGTTCGTTCAGTCGTACAGGTTATGATATCAAAGCTTCGTCCACTGTGCACTGATCGACTGCACGCACAGGCGTTTGACCTTGAGTTTGTCTCCCTATTGGTCCCTTTTTCTGATGGGTCGTGTAGTTCAGTTCATTCTAATGCATAACTAGTCTTCAGACACTTGCTTTTGTTGTTACCGTCCCGAAGGTCTAGAAAGTTAGGATACAATGAGTTTCTTCTACTGTACTATCCCTTTCTATAGTCTTCAACATTGCATGCACATCACCGTATTGTGGGCTGTGCCATCCCGTGGTACTTTCTAAGATTACCCTTAGCACAGCAGAATGTCTAGTGGCGACGCGGTTCACCGATTTCCAGTTCATTGAAGATTACGATAGCGAGTAAATATTTACCGCTGCTCAATATTCGGACCTTTGTTTCTGTTTGATACCTGACAGGAAAGCTGATTGGGGAGAAATTTGCTAGAATTTGTTTTCCTACGCACAGTAGAAGAAGGGAGCAATGCTCGGTGAACAAGTAACCTTTTCCTGCAACCCAGTTGATTTTCACTTTTTTGAGCCAAAACAAAAGATACGGGTGCGTCTAACGCGTGTGTTTTAGGCAGCAAAGCAGAGAACACTTTAAAATCTAGCTTAAAATAGGCTCAGAATTACACACTTTCATATTCTTGTAGTTTGTGAATGAGATCCGTTGAAGTTCTAAAACCGAGATTGCTTTATTTCTTTATGAAATCTTTGGAAAGCCATGTCCCAGCCCGAAATTTTGGTGTCTAACTTTTTCCACGATGTAACTTTTCTTACCCCAGTCCGATGCGCGGATTTGTTTTACGAGACACTAAGACACGGCAAGTCCAGTTTTGTTCGGCTACCAGGTATTTGGCCACAAGCAAGTGATCAGTGGTGTGACTACCTCTCTCGTATTTGCCCAACTGTCAATGCAAACGATTTTGCTGTCATGGTTCTCACCATGGCCACACTGTTGATACCTGGAATAAAGGCATGCCTGGTCGAAAAACACCAACTTTGCTAACTTCAGAAACATAGATCACGTGAAAGGACGCATAACCTCCCGAAAACGAGTGATGGCGCGCTTAATAGGCTTACGCCTTCGCCCCAGAGATACAGTTCCATCAAGATAGCATTTAATGACGTATTTTCATTGAAAGCCCCCTAACAATCGTCTCTATGTAATTTTGATCAGTATCAAAACGGAATTTTGGCAGACACATCTCCATCAAACGAGTTAGTTTAGCAGTCGTGGATTTAGCAATATGCCAGTATACCACGCTATCTGGAATATCGTAGCCTGGTCTTCCGCGAAGACCAAATTGATTCGCAAATGTGTGTCTTTGTCGAAAATTGTTTTCTGTTTAGCGTGCAGCGTGAAGGATGTGCGTAGAATGTGGTGGAAAAGGTTAACATGGAATTTGTTTCTTTTTGATGAGTCAGTGGACGGCTTCAAAGTGTGGCTTTTATGGAGAACTGATCAAGAAAATTGAAAAAAAACGTCCAAAGGAAACGTATCTAATTCTTCCAGGGGTCAATGAAACCAGTTCCATTTGGTTGTTTTTGATTTTAACTATAACGCTCAGGTTTTGGTATAGACACGATATCTAGTACCGTGGTTAAACAACTAAGGCTTGTCGGGGAGATGGACGGTGGAGGGGACAAGGAACAAGGGAAACATAAAGTTTGATGCTGAATCCTGAAATCTGCTACACACCACCGGCGTGTTACCCGGACTACTGATAGAATATAGCACCGACAAAACTTCCATTGTTTGGAACTTGAAATGAAGAAGAAACACTACTCATAAGAAGGAAAGTCGGGGACTGCGCCTACCTGATGAGCCCCGAGAAGGGCGAAACCGGTGGTGGGCTGTCGACGAATTTTCAGCAACCTTATGAGTAGTGCATTACGAATATACATGTGTCGCGATATTTCCAATATCGTAGCGATTGAAACATGAGGCGGCCTGGTGAATGCAGCACATTCAGTTGCCTCAGAACATCATCAAAACAAACGAGAGATTCAGCTGGGTTCCAGGTGAGTCTCTCTAGAGAACCAAATTAGTTTGCAAATATGTGAGTGTCTATTGGCTAATTTGGTGCAATTTGGTTTGAAGTAGAACATAAGGTTGACGGAAACCCGGAGACTGCGCCTACCTGATGAGCCCGAACAAGCGCGAAACCGGTCATGGGCTGTGGATGGATTTTCACCAACCGCATGAGTAGTAGATTACAATAGAAATATATACATGGATCGCGATATTTGAAATGTTGTGGCAACTGAAACATGAGGCGGCCTGGTGCATCACATTCAGTTGCCTGAGAACATCACAAACGGGAGACTCAGCTGGGTTCCAGGTGAGTCTTTCGAGAAACTAAGTTAGTTCGCAAATCATGTGTTTCGCTAAAATGAAACACCGTTTGACATTTGTGAGGATTTTGGCAACTATGCAATTGTTCAGAATGCATGGTGTGTTTGACGATGGTTCCATTACGGTTAGCCAATTTATGAGGAAAGTAGGAATCGCATAGATATTTTTGTTATCTTCGTGATACTTAATGAGCTCTGCTGTTGATTTCACACAACACAACAACAGCTTCTTCCAACTTTACGTTCATCAAATTGACGGTACACTTATAATTGTTGCAGATAGAGTGTCGTAGATGTCATATGTTTGAATGCAGCTATCTATGTAGCATATAAGCTTCATCTGGAAGAGACAGTGGAAATGACCGTGGTTCTCTAGAGTTCCATTAGTGGATTGTCTTAGCTAAGCCACTGCGATGATCATGTGGCAAAAATTCAACAACTAGAGTCCGTCTGTAAGCCAGCTAGGAAAGCCGTTCGATCCACCAGCGTAGACATGAAAAGCCGTGTTCAGCAGTAATTAAACTGTTTTAGAAACCGGTTTTAAGGCAGTAGGAATATTATGAGAGGGCGAAAAGGCGCGAAAATTTATACTAGAGGTTAGGTTGGTTGTTCTGCCAAGAATGCTGGTGGCGTACTGAAATTCAAGGCAACACAATGTTGGTGCCTGCTTCTGGAAGTGTCGGCAGCATCAAACTCCACATGTTGTTACAATCACGCGACATTTTCAAGACGAACATCATTTTCGGGCCCAGATTTCTACCATTTTTCGGACATCATTGATCTTTATGTGGAGTGCGGCTTATAAACGCACTCCCTGTTTGAATGGGAAACCAGAGGTGCTCCTATCCCATCATACTGAGGTTACTTGTTTTACAAAATTTGGTTTTATAAGGCCTCTCATACAGACACTGCTTAACGTTGGCTGGCAAACGTAGTACAGCGTTGAACGTGACCCATTTATTCAAATTTGACCGAACGACAAGCTAGGGTAAACACTACCATGATGCTTTACTACTTTCCTCCTTATAAGTAAGCAGATGACTTTCAATTTCTGAAGTTCTACTTAGACTACGGCGGGTAATCAGCTAATACCACATCGTGAGCTACTTTTACTGGAGGTGGCGGGGGGAGAAATATATATCGCGATTTACTTAGTCGGAGTTATACTGCAAAATTTTTAATGGTTATGGACAGCGGACTGAATCGCCAAAGGTGACATCCGGTGGAGCACAAAATTTTCGACTAGAGTTACATAGGTACGAGAAAATCCGCATCAGTCTGAATCGACTCGTCGAGAAGAGTATGATTTCCCGTAGAGACACTTCAGTCCATTCAGATTGCATACGATTCGTTTTTTCTGATGATGTCACCAACTTTCAGGGGATTTTTCTATCTGTCGGGAAATCCTAGTCACAAAGCCTCTAAAAAAATCGAAAGGTCTCGAAATATTTAAGTTTTTGTATATGTTTACGCTTTCAACGCTCAAGTAGGTTTCCACAGCATTCTAAAGCCTCGAATTCAGGATATTCAGCGCAATGGTGACAGCTCAGCTACATTTTGTTTCACTGAGGAACAGTTGGGTAGTGAACAGAAGTTTAGCCTCATTTCTATCAATCAGTGTCACGATCCTTGTAGATAGTTGTTAAAATTCAATTCACACTTTGCACACCTACAGAAGTTTGTTGTCCAACCCAATACTACTGACAGAAATGAGAAGATCACCAAATGATGCCAGATTCGCGCTGGCTGTCAGACACACGCATACTTTCAAAACGAGTGGGAATGTACATCAGTCGTCCTGACTCTAGCCAACACAGACAATCAACTATCTGATGTGGTCAGCTTTGTCCGTTTGCGAACATTCTCGCGCACTAAAATGCAATATCTCGTGGCCAAAATATCCACCTATTATCTGACGTTTCATAGATTCCGTTACCTGATGACGTAAGCAGTCGTGGCAAAATTTATTTTCGCCAAATACAGACCTAATTTTTCACTTAGTTGACAAGCAATATAACTTACCAAGGACGCCGTATACAAGGCCATACTGACTATCGCCTAGGCGAATTATTCTGATATTTGAATTGCTCATCCACAAAATCGATTGCCCGTCTCATTCCAAGAAAGCAGAATGGGAATTTAGCTAGGCTAGGCTTGACTAACATTTCCGGAGATACTGTGACATTCAGACAGGAAACAGTTGTTTCAAGATGAGGAATAATTGCCAATCTAGGTGAGGTTTTTTCCACACACACACACACACACACACACACACTGTCTCTTTTTAGACAGCTTGTGTGATACGGTGGTGTTCCGTACTAGTGACTGGTGCAGCTGATTGCTGAAAAGTTATTGAGTAATGGAGGCTTTCCTGTAGGAAGCCTTAGGTAGTCACGTCAATCATTTGTCAAACGAAACGCGGACAGGCCAAAATTTCTATTTTTGGATATCTGTAACGAAATGGCTTATACTTTTTCGGTAGCTTTATGTATAGTATGAATTTTATTCAGATTCTGCTGAGTTGCGACCACAAAAGTGATCAACCTCTCCGGTGAATGCATTCACCCTAAGATACTATCAGACTATACTATACTATACTATACTATACTTACTATACTATACTATACTATACTATACTATACTATACTACACTATACTATACTATGCTATACCATACAGCATACCACCTTAAGATACTAACATAATATGCTTCACTATACTCTACTGTACTATACCATACTATACTATACTATATTATACTATACTATACTATGCCGTACTCTCCGGTGAATGCATTCACCCTAAGATGCTATCAGATTATACTATACTATACTATACCATACTATACTATACTATACAGTATACCACCTTAAGATACTAACATAATATGCTTTACCATACTCTACTGTACTATACCATACTATGCTATGCTATGCTATACTATACCGTACTATACCAAATTATACTATACTATACAGTATACTATACTGTATTATACTGTATCATACTGTATACTATATTATGCTATACTATATACCATACTATACCATAATATACATTTGTCAGTGTGATATTGGCGGAAGAAAACGAATCGAATAATGCCAGTGATACAGCCAGTGAATATGACCGACAGAGGTAATAAATGAACCCAAAAACATCCCTAAAAATCATGAATTTTCGGTTAGTTGGATATCCAAGTTAGTCGTGTCCTCGTGAAACTCAATTGAATATCAATAAGAACCTTATTTAAGTTGTATTTAAGTAGTATGTAGCAGTAGCTAGTAGCATGTAGTATGTGAGTAGTTGTTTTGTGTGTGTTTTAATGTACATGCTGCTGGCTGGGGTGAACTTCGATCACGATTAATTGTTCGGTCGGGTGGTTCCATTGCTTACTCTGCTATTCCGTTTCATGAGTGATCGATGATCATGTGACCGTTGAGTTTGTCCCCCCCCTTGTCACGTAATTTGTCTTTGAACCCTCTGGGTTCCAAATTCTGACCTTTGTTGATCTAACTCCGAGGAGTTTCTTCTTTCTTGGTTTGTCACTCCGATATTCAACCCTCTTTGAGCGTTCCGGTTAAAATATTGGTCCTTTGCACCTGGTGTTGCGTAAATTGGATCTTGTTCAGTACATCAGTTGATCGAATCACTCGTAGAGTACCATGCTTCCAAAAATTACCCTCCTATCACTGCGTGCCAAGATTTCTGCAATTTCCAGCTTGGGTTTGTGGCTTTCTTGGCCTTCCTGCATGGATATCGGGGATAAGGATTCATGTCTTCTGACAACCTCATTGTGTTCCCTTATTCATGTGCATAATTTGCTCCAAGTTTGTCCAACAAAAATGTTTTCGCATTCGTTGCACTGACTGATGTCACCAGGATCGATAATGAGATGTTTATGAAAAAACCGGGGTCAGATCACCGAAGAGACCAACGAATAAACACGAGCAATGCTTCCTTGCGCCTCACGAAATACTGTACTGGAAATGATTGGCTAAACAAATCTCGGACGTGTCTATCGTCAATATACACGTCAAAGCTTAAGTTGCGTGAGAGTAGTGGTCGGAGAGATCATCAGGAGATGGGAGAAATTCTGGGATAGATGGAAATCGATAGTGTTACTAGGAGATTGTCAATGATGCTGTAACATACCTGATATTTAACCTGTTTTTCCAAACCATCAACGAATTTCTGTTGTGACGAGGAAGATACGAGGAAGGTACAGAAGACGCAACGACCGATGCTGCAGGTGAAGCACCAAGTCTGCTGAAACGCTCTACACAAACACAGTACGGTATCTGAAGAGTTAGTAAGTTTACCAGTTAGCTGTGGGTGAGTTCTGTAGATTCCGCCTTACCATCACTCTCAGTTGAACAGTCCTCTACCTGTGTATTTACTCTGGTCGGTCTACACCAAGTAAGGGGAGCACAGGACTGAAATTTCGCTCTTAGTGGAAAAAGATCGCCTGTTCAGACGCGACAACTCATCCAGCACGCGTTGGTGTAGTTGTGATACGCACGCCCTGTAAATGTCAAATGCCCTTGTTTCACACCCCGACATGTCTAAGGAACACTAATAAGAGCCAAACTCGTGTTCAGTGCTCCTCTTTTGGTGCGGACAAACCAGAATAATTGCACCAGGACTGAAGGACGACTGTTGAAAACGAGAGTTTCATGAATGCGGATTGGTTTTTGGTTCGGGAAAAAACTCTCCTGCTCAAAATAACGGCAGACTGGCGTCTGTTCTAGTAGGCGCAACGAAATATACGGACAGAAGTTCCAAACGAGAGATGAATACCCTAGGTTTTTTGTGTGTGAGCGTATCTCAAACACCCTGAGCACAATTTAGTGAGTACAAATCAAAGTTCTTAACCAAAAACCATGGTCATCAAACAAGTTAATGAAGTCCAAACACTTCACGAGTGCTTGGTAAACATTTCACTCTTTTACTAAACCCTTCGCAATCGGTTCCGAAATTTCCACTCGAAATGAGCTTGCACTGATTGGTCTGGTGACTTACACCACTGGTGAGTCACACAAAAGTCAGTTAATCAGGATTAGATAACGCTGTTGTAACTCGCATGTGTGAGAGAGAGGAAGTCACTTGGGTCGTTTGACCCACTTTTAGGACGTGCCAGCTGCACCGCAAAGAGATTTGGCTCCAGCAAACCACCCCTAAGGGAATAACATGTTTCGCACGAGTCCTGAATCAAGCACGTCGCGGATAACACGAAGATGGATGCGCACGCGTGACATACTTTGTATGAGGGGGTGAGTAAATATCACTCACTTTGTCCTGATACGAGGCAATACCGGGATATATATATATATATATATATATATCCCGGTATACACCGCACATGATTAATATCTTATTACCGTGAGACCCGGTCTGAATAGCCGATTGATAGCCTGGTACGCTTGGCCAAACCAGAGAAAGTCAATGAACGCGCAAACCGGCTAATCTATTGATCACCGTCGCGTAAAAGCAGGTCAAACTAGTGGTACTAGGAATACAAATCATCTGTCAAGGACGAGTGAAGAACAACCAATGAAATCTGTCTCAACGAAAACGGTTATTCCATTGGCTGTTATATAGTCCCGTTACTTTCGGAGCAGGTTCTCCTAATTGATATCACTATCTCTCAGTGTGCTCTTCCTTACAATATTTGCGGGAAATTCGACCTGCGTTTGTTTGTCTGTTTGCCCGTTCCTTTATCCGTTTGTTTGTTTTGCTGGTGCCCCGAAAAGTGTAGGTATATGTATGGGAAACATTCACATGACGATATTTCAAACTATGGTTTCTATTTAGAAAGTGTACAGCTGAGCGAGGCCAAATGAATTCTAATTAACCAATGTTGGTGATGTTGTAAGATGCGTTATAGGATGGAAAAATCTAACCGGCAAGTCATAAAACTGCGAGCGTAGGGCGTTTCTGGCTTCCCGTCCTGGGATGGCTCACCCACACTTAAAGGGCTTTCATACTTAGTTTTTTTGTGGCCGTAGGGTTATTGAACACACGTTTGCTCTGCTACCAGGGGCCAATTCCAAGCACTCCTGGTTTCGATCAGCCCAGGACTGGCAACAAGGGACACGCAAACGTCTCGTTAAAAATAAACCGAAAGCATAAAGGAAACTACTCATAAGGTTACTGAAAACTCTTCGGCAGCCCACGACCGGTTTCGCCCTTCTTGGGGCTCATCAGGTAGGCGCAGTCCCCTAGTTTCCATCAATATTATGTTATAATTGAACCCGAATCGGACTGTTTTTGTTTATATATTTCTATATTTCTATTGTAATGTACTACTCATAAGGTTGCTGAAAATCCATCCACAGCCCACACGAGAGATTCAGTTGGGTCTCTCGTGAAAACTAAATTGATTTGCAAATGAGCGTTTTTCTCGAAAATGGAAGACATATTCACAAAACAGTCTGTACAAAGTGAAACTGGCAACACAAGGTCAAGTAATATGGTTTCCGCGACTAAAGGATGAATGACGCTCTAGCGTGAGCAAATGTCGTACTGTTGGTCGGCCGCTCTTGGTCGAAAGATCAGGTGTTGAAACTACTGGTTGAGGGGTCGTGGGTTCAAAACTCCTCACCGGAGACGCTGAAAAAGCATCTCGGATTTTTTCAGTACGGTCGTGCTGATGACGATGGAGATTACGATGAGGATGATATTAATGATACCGTCATGATGAAACATGATGATCCTGCTGGTGATTAGGAGGACAAGAAGCGTCAGAAGGAGGAACGTGAATATTACTATCGCTACCATTAGTAGTATCACTATGATTTCGTGATTGCTGATCTCAGCGTGCACTTGTAACCAATTATATAATGGACTGGACATACCAAGAAAGGTTAGATTAAGCTGTAGGGACACGAGGTCACCTTGGAATAGAACTTGACCCGTTTGGCTCCGTTTATGCTTTCAAGTCGGTGTTTAGTATAATTTGCTTGTATTTTTACTGTTATACACACTGTGTATGAATTCGGGGGTCTATAGTTTAGTCTCATGAGCAAGACGATGAATGTCAGTAGAGAACAAATGACAGATTGAAATTTACCTAGCTTATGTGGGGGATACCGGTAAGGGACCAGTTCCGATAGATGGTGAGCTACAACCGGAAATGAGCTTGCTCATTGCTGGTTTACAAAAATCCGGCTTGGTCTCCTGACTTTCGGCAAGTGTCACGCAGTGATACCCGCGGCTTCAGGCTTGTCTGGCCTCAGTGAACGCTATTTATCCGCGTGTGACGTTAAGCTGAGTCATGAGCAGGTGTTATGCATCAATGTGAACTTTTAATCTCGAGTATATCATATGGTTGTGGCTGAATAGATGAAGTCCTTGTGTTATCGAAATGTTCCACAACAGGAATCATCTGAGCTTTTTCCAACTTCCATGTACTATTCGTTTGTAGAATCGGCTCAAAGTGGAAGAGGAACTTTGGTTTTCAGCTACTATAAACTTATAAGTGAATTTTTCAAAGACAACGGAGAAGTGAACCTATCATCAACAAAAAGAACACTTTTGATAGAATAAAAATTGGAAACTGCCAAAAACGTTTCTTCTTCAATGTGGATGTTTCTTTTAAAAAAGGCAGTGTGATACTATTTCACTGGCGAATACATAAATGTGACAGAGACGACAATAAATCCTAAGATACATTGTCAGCCGTCATTGTATCACAAAAATAACCCGTTTCCAAACTGAAAACTACTCATAAGATTGATGTAAATTCCTTCGTCAATCCTCTACCATTTTTGCCCTTCTTGGGGCGCATAAGCAAGTCCTCCCCACAGTTCCCATCGATCTCATGTTCTGCTCGAATTTAAATTAAACAATGTTCGACAATCACTCTTACGTGCACAAGAATTTGGTCTTGGTTGGTGACACAACTGAATCCACTATAAGCCAGAGTTACATTTTTAAGTATGGAATTTCACACTAGTTTCGTTTTTGAGGATATGACAACCAAGATCAAAAGTGCTCAGACGCATTTCATAAATCCCATGGACAGGTTAGTGAGAACCACCTACCCTTATTCGTGGCCGAGAAAGCGCATTTTTGGGGACTATTTATGAGCACGATTTTGGTTGGTCTCACTCATCTGAGGGAATTCATCTTTCCGCCCATTTATTCCAAGTTTCTCAGGGAGAAACGCTGTCTGTGAGTGAATGTCAACATTATTGTTTGCTGTGACAATGCGATTGCAACAACAACTAACAACAAGCTGATCACGTGATTTGCGCTTTCCCGAGTGGAGTGGGTGATCCAGAACAAGGCCAAGTTATTTTTAACCAATACCTCGTGTCGCGCGCGTCACGTGATACTGACGGCACTACAAGCGATGTTCGGCTGTATCTGTTTCGGGGATGAGATTTGTTTGGTAGCCGTGATTGGATTCTGAAAGTAGATATGCTAACAAAAGTCTGACAAAGATGATAGGTATATCCTGACCAAATAATCACTTTTGTTTACTTTTTATCGTTACCGTGCTCTCAAAAATTGAGAGTGGACAGACCATAGGAAATATTGGATAAGTTTATCTCCGAAAGTCTTGAAAGTTGAGACTGAGTGACCTAGTGAGGTAAATCTGTCGATCCGATCATTCCTACAGCTGCAAAAACGCTGTAGGTGTGGATAACATTTCGACTGGTGTTCATGGCAAAATTCAGTTTTGAAGTGGTAGCTACGTGAGGCTTTATACAATCGCTGTGTTAGAATAGTCGTGTGGAAACGATGGCTACGGGCTGACCAGTCCGCAACTTTAACGAGATGGGATGGAAGTCAGCTTTTGATGACTTGAAGGGCACGAACCACTGCGTCATTTGATGTCCGAATATTGTGCCGTCCGGTGCGAACATCCAAAATATAGATATACGTACGATGTTCGTTAGCTTTCCTCTGTTTATTTCGGAAGTTGGGGAGACTTTCGGGCCAAGTGTGCGCGCATCAAACAGCCGTGGCTACTATCTAGTGGCTATGAGTTGGTCATTAATCAGAAATACTTTCATTTTATTGAATTGGACATGAAAGTATTCCATTTATGGGCTAGGATTCCTCTCGGCTTGCAAAGCAACTTAGTGTCCAGCACTGCCACCTTTGCTACGAACAAACGGGAAGACGGAATGACATCAAAATCGTATGAATGTTCAGCATCATCAAAATCTGAATTTCTTTCCACCTTGAGAATGTGTAAGTTTGGCCAACTTTCACTTCTGACGGACTCATGATCGAATTCCTGTGTTCCACACTTACACAGAGAGTGAATATCCGAGCAAACTTCCAGGATCACCAAAATAATTTGGTATTTGTTTTCATGAAGGAAACTACTCACAAGATTGATGGAAACTCTTTGACAGCCCACGACCGGTTTCGCCCTTCTTGGGGCTCATCAGGTAGGCGCAGTCCCCGAGTTTCTGTCAAACTTATGTTCTACTTGAACCCACATTAGACCGTTTTCGAGGAATACACTCATTTGCAAATCAATTTGGTTCTCACAAGAGACTCAACTGAATCCCTCGTTTATTATGTTCTACAACTGAATGTGCTGCACACAGGCCGTCCCAAGAAGGGCGAAACCGGTCGTGGGCTGTCTGAAAGTTGAGACTGAGTGACCTAGTGAGGTAAATCTGTCGATCCGATCATTCCTACAGCTGCAAAAACGCTGTAGGTGTGGATAACATTTCGACTGGTGTTCATGGCAAAATTCAGTTTTGAAGTGGTAGCTACGTGAGGCTTTATACAATCGCTGTGTTAGAATAGTCGTGTGGAAACGATGGCTACGGGCTGACCAGTCCGCAACTTTAACGAGATGGGATGGAAGTCAGCTTTTGATGACTTGAAGGGCACGAACCACTGCGTCATTTGATGTCCGAATATTGTGCCGTCCGGTGCGAACATCCAAAATATAGATATACGTACGATGTTCGTTAGCTTTCCTCTGTTTATTTCGGAAGTTGGGGAGACTTTCGGGCCAAGTGTGCGCGCATCAAACAGCCGTGGCTACTATCTAGTGGCTATGAGTTGGTCATTAATCAGAAATACTTTCATTTTATTGAATTGGACATGAAAGTATTCCATTTATGGGCTAGGATTCCTCTCGGCTTGCAAAACAAATTAGTGTCCAGAACTGCCACCTTTGCTACGAACAAACGGGAAGACGGAATGACATCAAAATCGTATGAATGTTCAGCATCATCAAAATCTGAATTTCTTTCCACCTTGAGAATGTGTAAGTTTGGCCAACTTTCACTTCTGACGGACTCATGATCGAATTCCTGTGTTCCACACTTACACAGAGAGTGAATATCCGAGCAAACTTCCAGGATCACCAAAATAATTTGGTATTTGTTTTCATGAAGGAAACTACTCACAAGATTGATGGAAACTCTTTGACAGCCCACGACCGGTTTCGCCCTTCTTGGGGCTCATCAGGTAGGCGCAGTCCCCGAGTTTCTGTCAAACTTATGTTCTACTTGAACCCACATTAGACCGTTTTCGAGGAATACACTCATTTGCAAATCAATTTGGTTCTCACAAGAGACTCAACTGAATCCCTCGTTTATTATGTTCTACAACTGAATGTGCTGCACACAGGCCGTCCCAAGAAGGGCGAAACCGGTCGTGGGCTGTCGAAGAATTTTCAAAAACCTTGTGAGTAGTTTCCTTCATGAAAATATACTGCGACATCTCGAATATCGTACCAATTGAAACATGAGGCGGCCTGTATGCACCACATTCAGTTGTAGAACATCATAAACGAGAGATTCAGTCGAACCAAATTGATTCGCAAATGAATGTATTTCTCGAAGTTGTTATTAACTTGAAACGGGACCAGTCATCACCACACATTAGAAATTTAGCGAAAGGGTAATCACAATCTAACTGAACGAGACAGCGTCGAAGGGTGTCCGACAGTTTGCCACTCTCAACTCTCGTTTTTTTTGCAGTTTTTTAACTACTACTGGAAATACTGCCTGTGACTTTTTTGAAATATTTGCAACCTGTCAACCAGAACTCATTCGATTCCATCTGTTTTTGGTGGAGCTTCGGTGGAAAATCTGAACTGATCTATAATTTAACCCCTAGGTTCTGACTCGCCAATAGTCAGATTTTTCGTTTGGGGAAAAAACTCGAGATGCTGAACTTTTGTCATACGGGTGAAAAACAAATCGATACAGAAACGTACTGTATAACTGATCAATAAGTTGATGTTTACTCAGGTCTAAACAAACGACCAGAAGCCTAATAACGAGATGAGTGATAATTAATCGATCAATCAGGCCAGTCAAGAGCTATTCGGAATTTTTGTGATTATGAGCACTTCCGATATCGCTGCTCGGATGACCAGGGATTTCGAACGGCGTGCACAAATATGCTGGTGATGACAATGTGCTTTTAGTCGAGTGGACTTCACGTCCCGGAAGACCATTCGAACGGCGTGCACAAATATGCTGGTGATGACAATGTGCTTTTAGTCGAGTGGACTTCACGTCCTACTCTGATTTGACTACACTAGATGACAAGTGACTGAGATTAGACTCCTATTGAGGATAAGCTAAACCATGACGCTCTTTCGGTGCATAGATGTCTTGCAACTCGGAAGAAGCATGAGGATTCGAGGCGCGTCTATGTGGTTAACTGAGAGTTCATTCTGTTTTTCCTTACTGAGAACCATCAACAGTGCTCGGCTCAAGAAACTGTCGGGTGTAAAATACTTGCGACCTCCCGGTTAGCCCACGATCACCTGGCTGACCAGCTGTGTGATTAGCCAGTAGTTAGATAGAGTAAAGCACCACGTATCCTTCAGCCACGGAAGCCATGATTACTTATTGATTAGTTTAGGGGTGTAGACTCCTCAGTTTGATTGTTCACATGTCTTTCTCAGCCACTTAACGAATGATAGTTGCCTGTTGGTAGATTGGTGATTTTCTACTAAAATTTCGCTTTTTCAGTGAAACCAACCTACGTTGAAAATCCGCAAGGCACCGTACACCTCTTTCATTCCTTAGTGAGAATCATCAACAGTGTACTTATCCATATAGCCCGCAGCTTTTCATAGAGAAACCAGCGGCTTGCATCCTGCCTTTCCGGTTGGCCCTCTCTAGACCTGGAGACTCTGTATGTCCGACCTCACACCTCTTTCGAACTACTCCGCGCCGAATGTACACCACACATGAACCGTGGTTTGTTTGTTTCAGCACCGTGTACGAAAATTTGAGGTTTGTCAACCTCGAGTGTCTTCTAACCATAGTTAACATCACTCAATGACCATACTGTCACGTGACAAGAATAGAGCCTGCATGGATAACTAGGTAGCGGAGACGTTAATCCTCTCGGCAAGGTTAATCATGCGCGTGAAAATGTGATCCTAGGTTGAAAACGATGTCATTGGTCACGTGGTTGTTGGATAGTCGATTAGAGTCCATTATGGCTGAACATGAACACACTATTTTGCTGCAACCGGTTGAGTTGGAACTACCAGAAACCGAGATTTGAAAACTCCCGTTACATAAACTTTGATTTGTAAAACGACTAATTAGTTGATTTCACAATATCATAATCAAAGTGGTTCCGTGCATTCAGAATGGGGAGAGAAGTATAGAAGGCGACTTTGACTAGGAGTAGTCGTTTGATGGTAGTGTAAGCTACTTTTCAGCACAAATTTTCTCCTCTGACTGGACGAACTCGCAATTAAAGATTCCCAGATCTCCCCACACTACCAACAATCTATAAGTAGCTCCGTGGAAAAATTAAGTTCGCCAGTTGATTGAAACTCCCATGTGAGAAGTCATCAGTCGAGGAGACCGTCAGCCTGTTGACCACGTGCTGTGGATCTCTAGAGTGCTGAAGGAGTTGGAATGTGTTAACCACACTGCTGACCAGCCAGGTGCTCTTAGTCGAACGATTCAGTGTTCAAATCACTAGTCCGTGGGTAATGAGTTTGAAATTCCCAACCAGAATTTCATGAGATATCCCCATAAAGGACGAAATGAGTGAACACCAAATCTTAGATTTTCAGCACGAATCGTCTTCACTTATGGGGCGAAATATTTAATAGTTGTTTCGGTTCACGATGCGCTGTAGTAGGACAACTCAGCTACCAAGTCCGGCAGAGTTCTGGCGGCCAAAGCTGAGAATTGGAAGCACTTTCTGAACACTGATACATCTTGAAACGTTCATTAGGACTCCTTGGGCGAAGTTCCAACGGGTGTCAGATCGCATGCTGATTGAGTAACTCCCGAAGGTCATCCTTAGTACCCTCTGCATTTGCAGACATAACTCAAAGGAGGGAGTCAATAGAATGTCCAGTAAGATAAGAAGGCTGAGATAGTTCTGTAGTTACGGCACGAACTTACTGACCGAATGGCCTGTGGTCCCAACGTAACCTCAGCATCTAGACTGTTCCTAACTAGGCTTAGGCAGCCTTTGTATTTCCTTTGGCTTGTATGGCAGCTATACACTGAGCGGGTGTCACAGCTGGTAGATTGACTGACTGACTGACTGATCAAGTGATTGATTGATTGATTGATTGATTGGATGCCCGCAGCAAAATAGTGACAACAAGGTTATGACGGATGGTGGCACTACGGGACGAACGCCCAAGGTCGGGAATTCCGTGGATAAATATATATATATATATATGTATGTGTATGCATATGTATAAATATAAATATCTGTGACCACTTGCTGGGTTAATGTCTGGACACTGTACACTCCGGGTTCTAAAAATAGCGGGAGATTTATCAAGCATTTATTGGCAATCGATACATGTTACGAATGATGGAGATCTCCTAACATCTGAAAGCGGCGGAGAAAAGAGGACTTTCACAGCACGTCCACCGCATTTTCTAATTCTGAAGAAAAATGATCTCAGCCACTCAGGACGTCACAATCCCATGACCTTGAAAAAGAGTTTCTTGAATGCGAGAATCTTGTATAGATCATTTGGTAAAAAAAAGTGAATCATATTTTAAGCGTGAATAGGGGAATGAAGTAACTGGGCAAGTTTGTATTTTTGGTAAACCAGGATTGAATCTAACTGGTTGTCTGGAGCTTCCATTTTATTCGTCATATTATAGAAGAAAAGTTCCATGTGGAGTCTACTAAAGACTTTGGTATACACAGTAGAAAAACCTTCAATCATAGTCTATGTATTCAGCACTGAGGTGCCTTAGTGCACCAGGATCAAAAGGCGACCGTTGGTGGGTAAAATGAAGCTCGTCAGTTCAGTGCTCGATTCAGCAATACTGTTTCAAGTAACATGGATGTGCAGACAACCGGTCTGAAATTTAATGCGGTGTTTGTTGACTTTGATGTTATTTTTACAATCAACTGTTATCCGAGGGCAACACTGACCAGATGGCTCTAAGGTGGGCTCGTTGACGAAAGAGGAAAGATGGCGGCGCACGAATTTCCATCCTTCGGATGAAAAGGCAGCTCGAACAAACACGTGAATCTCGTGGCGGGTGCGTTTGAACGATATGAACGGACTTGTGAAGATCAAATTTATCAAGATAAGCTATCAACCTGTTGGTATACTGATGATTCGATGAACTTCACAGTTTTTGACAGGTATTGCTGTCAAGCAGTGTCCCAGGTAGTTGAGTTGAGAAGACAAGAGCTTACTGACTGGAGGGTCCATGGTTCACCCCTCACCTCTGCACTTGGGCTGCTCCTGTCTAGGCTTAGGAAAGCTGAGCAACCTTCAGATTCGTGACACTGGAAGAATGTTACACCTTCAAGATTACTAGCACCATTATTTAAGACCGTTATTTCGACTAAGATCCCATTCAGATCACCATTTCCAGTTCAGATACGATGACGCCGTCTCAAACCCTATCCTTGTAGGTGAATAGTTTTCCGTCTGGAACTCGCTCGAACAAACGAGATGACAATCGCTCAGGAAGGTTTCTGGTTTCTGGTGAATCGATTGTTTCAGAGAAAACGTCTAATCAGATAACCATGCATTCTCATCAGACTAAGATTCAGAGAAGATCAAAAATACACCGAAATTCGTTTACTGAACGATAACTATGAGGTGGCTGGCTCTAAAGGAATAGATTTAGAATATAACCTGGGAACGAGAAGTAAAACAAATTGTGTAGAGTGGCGGATCATTGTGACACACAACTTTTGTTGTTGTCAACGGGCATAGCGTACATTTTGGTATCAAGTATTACTAAGACTAAGCACTATAGAGAATGTCAAGTTGTCCAGGATCCACCAGGTAAACTGTACTATGAAAGGTGTTCACACAAATATATCTCGAGTACAATGAGAAAAGTATGGTGTTCACCGGTTAAGTGTGCTTTACGTCTTACTGGAATGAGTTGGTTCTCTATAGTTTTGGAACGAATCGTGGAGAACAGAATGGTGTCCTCACTACGTGGTCTCATTTACACCCCAATCCGGTTCAAGACGAGAGATTCAACTGAATCCAGCTGAATCAGTCGTGTTCTCTGACTGGGTGTGCTGCGCAAGGGCGCCGCATGTTTCTGTTTGTACAGTATTCGAGATATTGTCGAACGTTTCCAAAACTCACCATCCTACTCATTGGGTTGCTGAAAAGCCGATGACCGATTACATCCAGCTTAGGTCTCATCTGGTTTACACAGTCTTAGGGTTTCCGTCAACCCATTGTTCAAATCCAACAAAAATTAGATGGGGAATTCAGCTCGGATTCAGTTGAAGCTAACCTAAATAGCAAATAAATAAGCAAATAAGTGTAGTTAGGTAATCTTGTACAGTTTGGAACGCAGTAAAAAACAGGTTTCGAGGATATTGGGGACTTCGCCCACCTGATGAGCCCCAAAAAAGACGAAACCTGTCATGGGCTGTCGAAGGGTTTTTGGCAACCCTATGAGTAGCGTCCTGTCTCCAGAAAATAATGTCTTGTTTCAAACACTGTGGCGCTGAAACACCAGTCACTACTAACAGAAAGTCAGTAATTCTTTTCATGGATATGGTAACAGTTTTAGGAAGCTCCCCGAAGAGAGGAAAAGATATAAAGGGATGTGTTAGCTTCCTTGTTGATGTAAATTGCTGCACGGTGATATTGTCTACTATCTGTTGAAGCGGGTCATCATAAACGGGCGATTCGGTTGAGTCTCCAGTCAGAACAAAATTCGTGTGCAAATGGAGGTATCGGTCAAAGTCTGTCCAATTTCGGTTCAAGTAGAACATAATTTTGACGGGAACTTGGGGACTGTGCCTACCTGATGAGTCCGAAGTCGTAGGTGAAAACAGACCGTAGGCTGTCGAAGAGTTTTAGAAAACTTGTGAGTAGTGTGTTACGTGTAAAAAACAAAGTTAACACCCATGGAATGACCGCACGAGTTTCTCGCGCCAATTTTGGAAATACGGATGATCGCCAGTTATCGTTAGGTCGTAAGTAAATCAAAATTGTGAGTAGTGTGTTACGTCTAAAAAACAAAGTTGACACCTATGGAATGACCGCACGAGCTTCTCGCGCCAATTTCGGAATTAGGGATGATCGCCAGTTATCGTTAGGTCGTAAACGACTTGTGGAACCATACAGTAGGATTGAAGTCCAGACTTCACAGAAAACAGGCGAGATATATGAGTTCGGAGCTTCGGTTCCAAAAAGAAAGTTGCATTCCAAGTAAGGCATCTGGATGTGAGAGAATGCGCTAGCTTGATGAGTGACTCTGTTCGGCTAAAGCACCCTTTGAAATGATGACCTCGTGCGCTAAGACGGGGGACAGTATGTGAACTTGGGTGTTGTTTTTTTCTCATATAACGTCAAAATTCGAATCATGAGACAACAAAATGTGGGTGTCTTCAGATAAAATGGTCATCTACGTTCCTTTCACTTACTCAAACAGTAAGTTTTCATGGCCTCTTCAAAGGCCAGTTTTGGTTTTTGCGTCAGCTCTCACCGTCTTGGTGAACTCTGAGTCAGGATCTGAGTTTTTGTGAGGTGATATGAAAGAGATCCATTCTTCGCATAGCATTGCTGTTCAGGTTCCTTCACTGTGTTTGTAGACATTTGGTTATCGTACCTGTAATGACAGAGTGGCATCGAGTCGTTCCTGAGAACTTCAGTTTTCTGATCGACTGCAGAGTGGCACATGTGGGCGGATTTTCTTTCAGCAAGGATAACTGGAACGTGGAACTTGGGCACCCCATTCAGAATGTAGGCGATCATTTCAAACGAGTAAATAACTGCAAATTTTTTTTGTTGTGTCATCATTGGTACGCATTTTCGGGGGTGATTGCACATAGCGGGCGCCACTTTACACATTGGCGTCGTCTTATCCGAAAGACTGAACTCGATCAGTAGGTTCTCTGAGATGCCCTCAGTTATCATTGGCTATGCGTTTTACGCGGACGCTGAGCAAACAGCGTTCCTAGTCAAAACTGCAATTTGCCACAATGATAAGACCTGTTTTGTGGATTATCTACTACTACCAATTAACCTGATGATACTACTCATGAAATCTAATCAGCCAGACTATTTTTCTGGTCTGGAACTAATCGCAGTCCCATTTCCAGGTTAATTTTGTTTTTCGAAATTGCTATAACCGAAGACTAAGCCAGTAGAACTAATCCCTAACACTGGATGTGGGTTCATTCAAAACGATGCAGTTGGGGAAGCGTACAAACTATGCTTAGGGAATTGTTTTTTCTGAGCGTTCAGATGTTGGAAGTACAAATGCACACGTCCTTCCGTTTTCATGGCAGAAACACTGGGTCAAAGAAGACTGATTAGCTGTCTGTCTAGAAGACGTTCACTTTCGGTATTTCATTGTCTTAGAGTGCAGTTGGCTCGGGCCAAGAATAAAACACTGACCCGACGGAGAGGACTTGACCTGGAGCCAAGGACGAAACATCTGGCAACCAGGAACACCTATGGTTCGAGAATGGAGGGAGTATGGTGTGAAAGCCGAGATTCTCATGCCACAGCACACCAGAGGTAATTATGGGGCAGAAAAACACCCTGATCCCCTTATATGTGTCATCCCAAGCTACTAATTAAGGTATTAGCTACTTTGAAGACCAAAATATGCTGTCCGACAAGTAGACCGTTCGAAGGTCGTTGTAATTGAAGTTCATGGGAATTCGGCATGAATGGCATCTCCAAAGCTGCAACGTGGGAGTTTATACAGGCAGCAGAGGGAGTGTATGGGTCCAACCACAATCCACTGACTAGCCTGACGCTGAGGGAGTTACTTATGCACCCTGTACTTTAGCTCACCAGTTCACGAATCGCTGAGCCAAGGCAGCTCTTGTTTGAATGTACTTGGACTTCCAGGTGTTTCTTAGACAGTAGAAAAGAGATGCGTCAATTGGCCTTAAAAGAACGCTGACAATGGAAATAGCACCGATATTAATGAACAGCGTCTCCTGAAAAGATGGGTTCAGTTGGGACTGTTGTCACTTACCGTTTCCTGTACCCTTAACTGGGCCAATAAGGGCATTCTGTTGATTTTGGTTCAGATGGCATGAAAAAGGTTAGTACTCTAAGTCTTCCAAAAACACAATGGTGATAACTCATTTAGCTATAATACCCTTTCGGTGACTAGCCGAGGGAAACACAAGAGATGAGTTACTGTCAGGTCGCCAAGTCTTTACAGAAACAGTTGAGAAGCATGAACCTTCCAGTCAATAAGTTTGCACCTTAACCACTGAGCTATGCCTACTCAAAGTCGTGGTGATCATCTTCGAAACGCCTCATTGTTTTCAGTTAACTGGGAGATACTTGGAATTGATCGATAAGCCATCACTTCAGAAAAATTTCGCGGGTCATCTAGCTGTTGTTTAGATAGCCCGCAGATATCTAAAGGATCAGAAAAAACTGACGATACGTTTGGAAAGATCTGCTAACATCCGATAGAACTATTGCTGGAAAATTATTCACTTTCGACACAAAAGCTTCGTCGGGTCAAGCAAATAAGTTACCAGGCTGACTAAGTTCTGTGGGGGACGAAGACACAATCGGTATGACTTCGTCCAGCTGGCTTGGGTGTTGCTGAGTGTAATTCAAAAGTTCCTAATGGATTGTGCGGATAACTAAGTTAAAAAAACTGAGGGGTTACAGGAGGAGTTGACGTCATCTCGAAACCAAGCTTGAGGTCTTGTTCCTCTTTTGTATTGCTACCTTGATAGTGTCTGCTTGTCTGTCCACATCTCTGTTTCACTATCTGTCTGTCTGTCCTTCCGTCCGCCTTTCTATCTCTCTATCTGTCTGTCTGTCTGTCTGTCTCTCTCTCCGTCTGTCTGTCTGTCTGTCTGTCTGTCTGTCTGTCTGTCTGTCTGTCTGTCTGTCTGTCTGTCTGTCTGTCTGTCTGTCTGTCTGTCTGTCTGTCTGTCTGTCTGTCTGTCTGTCTGTCTGTCTGTCTGTCTGTCTGTCTGTCTGTCTGTCTGTCTGTCTGTCTGTCTGTCTGTCTGTCTGTCTGTCTGTCTGTCTGTCTGTCTGTCTGTCTGTCTGTCTGTCTGTCTGTCTGTCTGTCTGTCTGTCTGTCTGTCTGTCTGTCTGTCTGTCTGTCTGTCTGTCTGTCTGTCTGTCTGTCTGTCTGTCTGTCTGTCTGTCTGTCTGTCTGTCTGTCTGTCTGTCTGTCTGTCTGTCTGTCTGTCTGTCTGTCTGTCTGTCTGTCTGTCTGTCTGTCTGTCTGTCTGTCTGTCTGTCTGTCTGTCTGTCTGTCTGTCTGTCTGTCTGTCTGTCTGTCTGTCTGTCTGTCTGTCTGTCTGTCTGTCTGTCTGTCTGTCTGTCTGTCTGTCTGTCTGTCTGTCTGTCTGTCTGTCTGTCTGAGCGTGCGCTGTCGCATGCACATGCACGTGTAAACTCTCTAATTCTGCGACGTCTCAGCAACCTTTGGTCCCGATTCTATGGTATAATTCGAAGGTGGGATAATCCAAACGCAGACTTAGCTTGAACATAGAATGAGGAGTCTTGCTAACCGCACCTGCCTTCTGTCCTACTGAAGCCCCAGAATGAATGGGGTGACATATATCTTTGGATGAAAATCTTGACTGAAACCTATTTTTATAAATACAAGCTTTTCACACACTGATAACTATAGTATAATCATGGAGGTGGCTGGCTTCGATGTGACAATTTTCATTTAACCGGTCTACTCTTGAGAGCATATGAGTATATCGGGGTAAACCTACTGAGAACCGGTTTTTTTTGCAGTTCCAAATAATACATGGAACATAATGTTGAAATGTTTTTCAAATACAGCAAAATAAATACACCGGACAAATGATACATAGGAAGGCTATTCAGTAGACTAGAGTAAAAATTTACAAGCATTCCAAAATGTTTGACTCTGCTATGTTGTTCGTCCAAATTGGAACTCGTCAGGTCGACGAAAAAGGATGGATCACCTGACCTTCCTAAACATGCGCCTAACAAGCGCTTTGTGAACATGACATTCAAAGTATTGACTAAATCCTTCGTATAGGCTCATGACTATGGCTGATGGTGTAGCGTCTCTCTTGAGGAACTTGTTCAAGTGGCAGACCAACTAATGTGAAAATACGACACGGAAATTCACATACCCAAGACTACTGTATAAAGTATGACCTGTGTTGTCACTTGATGAACGATAGTGCAACTCTGTATCGGTGCCTTGACTTCCNACACACTATGGTATATCAAAAAGGATGGTAGCCCTACACAGCCCTTCATGGAGATAAAGGAAAGTTGTTACATCTGTATTTATAGAATGATCACAGAGTGTTCCTCAAGGTCGTGCTAGAATCTCCTTGAGGGGCGAGAGGCGTCGAGTCAAAGATGCTCGACTCGGATTGGCTGGCATTCTGACCAATCAGGACATGCCTTCATACACATGACATCCGTCCAAATGATGTGCTGTTCGGTTATTAGGGACGGCTGGTCTCCGGACAACTTGATTCGTATTTGTCTTAATTTCAACCTCTTGAAAGATGTCACCCAAAGGCTTGACTCATCGAGGTATAAAACCACATTCTTTGACATGCGAGGCCCTTTAAAATACGCAGGAGAAATGTGGTTTAAAATGACTCCGTTCCAAGTTGTTGAAACATTCATGGACCAATGCGTTGGTAAACTCATTTTAGATACCATCGTCTGCTGAAGAAGTTATGCAGTAGTTGAGGGCATTATTTGTCTAATTCATCTTGAAGTATGCAAGCCTGTAGATTATCATACACCTCAATTTCAGAATACTTCAAAGAACCATAAAATCAGTTCATTTTCAGGCCTTAGTTGAGCTCTAAACCGTTCCTCAGTTTGCCAACTAGTTGACAGGACTGTCCTAGAGAAAATTCCAAAAATTGGAAAACCCACACCGTGTCACTTTTTGAAACTGTTGAAGGTGAACAACACGACGAAGCTGTAATCCAAGACGAGAATATGGATCCCAAAACTGAGTCTCACAAATCTTCCGGCCCCAATTTCAGGATTCTGTTTGCAAACAAAAATGGTGATATTGCAATAAGGAGTCACTGGGGACTAAACATCATCACTGATGAACGAACGTGAGAAACTATACTCCTGATTACCCAATAGCAATGCTCCTGTACAAGAGATCTTCGGATACTGGTGTGCATACAGTGGGCAAGAAGGAACCAGATTATCACCTGATATCTCACTTTCCATCAATCAGTTTCACTCACTTCAGACTCTGTAATCACCAGAAGCACCAACAGTGTTATTTCTGGATCCTCTTAGGGGAAAACTGCCTGGTCTTACGTCTAGCTTGGCAAAAATGAGTTTTATCTGTAAAGTCAGACAGAATGACCTCCGGGATACACGCACTAATAAACGGACTTGACCGCTTAGTTGGTAAACGCCTCCTTGAAGGTGACGGACCAAAAGCGAAAATTACAATGCCAAAGAAGTACTCATACAATGACGCTCTGTCCATGGGTCACTATATATCTGGCCTACTCAAAGAGAATTTCGACCTTGTCCTGACCCGAAATTACAGTGTGACAGACATACGGACGAACTTCACGAGTCGCGCAGGTCGAACTGCGGTGAGTCGCCCCCAGTTGAAGCGATGCACCCGACAGGGAATTGAAACACTAAGAAAGTAGGACAGAAATATTTTCATCTGACTCAAACTCGACTCGCATTAAATCCAAACACTCAACTGAGACGGAATAGAGCTGAGCTATACTCAACATATACTGCAGTTCCCTCCAGCAAAAGTGAGTAATCATCAGTTGAGCTTTAAAAGACGACAGTGATTGTCCGGGACTCTGTTCGTTGTGGTATTGATTTGTCACTTGGTTCTGGGCCAATATATACGGTGTGAAATGCGCCGTAGCTCATCACATCCTGTTCGGCCTTACATGTTTTTCAGGCGATAAGAGTGTGCAAAATGAATGAACCTCTCACAAGTGTTGTTCACAAGGTATTATTTAGGTTGATTACAACGTCTGTTCATCCAGATGAACACAATAACACGAACCTAAAATAGTTATCGATCAAGCTGTTTTGTTTTCAGTTCAATGGAATGAACAAAGATCACATTGTTCCTAACGGAGAATCAGAGAGAACAAGAGTCTGAAAAGTGCTTTAAATTGAAATAGTGTTTGTTTATTCCTGACAGAACGCGCTACTACCAAGGTTACTGAAGTCAACAACCCACGACCAGTTTCGCCCTTCTTGTGATGTCTCAGGTATCGTATCAACTGAAAGTCAGTAGGTCTGGTGCAGCCCATTCAGCTGAAGTTGATCATTCCTTAACAAAGAGAGTATCTGCTGAAATTCAGTTGAGTCTCCTAAGAAAAACAAATTTTGGTGTAGATAGGAATGTTTATCGATTTCTGTTCAATTTGGGCTCAAGTAGAACATAAACTTACGGGAAACTCGGGTACTGCGCCCATATGATGGACCTTGTTGGGCTGTCTAACAAACATGCGATATCTGAAACGTCGTACGAAATAAAACTTGAGGCGATATTGTCAGCTGAAAGATGGCACATCATCGAGTGAAAACGAATTTAATTCGCAACTAAATGTGTTTTGTGAGATTTGCGTTCAAGTAGAAGATGAGGCAGACAAGAATTTGGAGAATGCACCTTCCTGACGAATCCGAAATGGAAGGGCAAAACCGGTCGTAGGTAGTTTCCCAGCAAGGGAAAACACAAGGAACTTTATTGCGCCTCCAGCTCCAGCAAGTTCTCCATCCACGGATTAGAAGCTCGATAAGGTGCCTGCGTAGCCCACGGGACGATTGTCACATCTTCCAGGGACTACGGTGCTACTGATTGGAGGGCATGCAAGTAGTATGTTTTCTCATAAATCCGCCTTGCGTCTCTTGAAAAGTGAGATCTATTACGAAATTTGTGGAGTCACTTTGTAGAGTTTGCTTGGATTTGGGCAACAGTCAGTGAATATCCAGAAAAGTTCAGGAAGACGCGTTCAAGAAGAAGATGGATATTCAGTTTTTTTTTTAACAAGATGCACATGAAAGGTTTGCTTCCCTGTCCAATAGTTTGCAATTGTTCAGTAGGCACTTTCTAACAAATAACTTCGCAGCCAAGGCCTTCTTCCTTTCATTTTACCTGATGAGCTCCAGACGAAGCGAAGCTGTTAGTAGACTGTCTCCGGATTTTGAGCAATCGTCCCATAAGAATCAGTCAAAAGCAGAATACGTTACAGCGAATATTCTTGCAACCACAGTGTAGCCTGTCTGCCACACACTATACGAAAGAAGAGACTCCATCGCGTCTCCATCTGAGGTAGTTTACTCAAGCATATGTTTTTTAAAGAGGAAGACTCTCTGTTGATACCTTGAATACCGTTTCGACTGTGACACAAGGTGGCCTTTGTGCCCGTCGAACAATATCATAGGCAAGAGGTTCAGCTGGGGTTCAGCTGAGTCTCCTGTTAAACTCAAACTGTTGTGCAAATGAGTGTAATTCGCCAATTGGCCCAAATCCGGTCCATTAATAAAATCGGGCTGATAAG
>NW_008751947.1:97956-99716 GCF_000715545.1 Opisthorchis viverrini
GGACTGCACGTACCTGATAAGGCCAAAGTAGAAGAACGAAATCGATCGTGGGCTGTCCAAGAGTTCTCAGTAACCTTGTGAGTCCTCCTCGTCCTAGAAAATACAATGCAATATCAAGCACATCGTTCAAAATGAAACCTGAGGCGGCTTGCGTGCAGCACATCCAGTTGGAGACATTAGCAACAAGATATTCAGGTAAAATTCATTCGAGTCTACCGTTAACACCACTGGTTGTGGCATGAGGAACGCACATCTATTGTACTGACGTCAGTCTTGTCATATCTCAGGGTCGCTCTCCCCCATGTCATCGTTCGCTGAATGTGACATTGATGGCCGCCAAAAATGAAAACAGCAGAAAGATGGAACTACAAGATAAGGTGCCTTGAAATTTCGCATCGGTAATAAGGAGCGAATAAATTAGGCTATGTGTATTCCCACCAGGATCTCCGACAACAAAGAGCCGCTGTCTTTTTTCCAACCGGGAAGTCAACCAAAACTAGACTGACTGTTTCTAAAACTTTTCAGAAACGTAGTATCGCTTATCGACGGTCAGCATCATACTGAACATACACTGAATATATATATATATATATATCTTAGTGTGCGTACTTTTATCTGTTACTGTACACTAAACGGATGCTGCCTGTCTCTCACTTGGAGGAAAGCCTGTTCATAGAAGATTATCAAAACGTCGGTGGAATAGAAGATCGATAAAAAAATGCGACCGCTATCCGTCACCTACTGAATACACATTCATCACTTTCTTTGAAATTTGCATATTAATTTGGTTTCATGGGAACGAAGAAGGTAGCGAACAAAGCTTGTTTTCTGTGATTGTGGCTAATACATCACAAATTTATATGGTACCAGAAATCACGTGGAAAAGGTCAAGATCGGGGCTACATACACTTTAGAGGAATTGAAATCAAAGGAAGGGGGTTGAGTGAGGGATAGGTCAATGAGTCGCGGAATCAGGTAAGTGACGTCAGTGTCTGACAGGGTTATGGGAGCGGATGCTTCGTAGACCAGTTCAAGTTCAGAGGTCGCACAAGTCTCTTTTGGATGCAAATTTGCGGATCCAGCAGTCGGATTCCAATCACCTCTGCGATCGATAGTAGTTTGGATCGTACCAGTCGTGATCCGTTCAGAGGTACCCGGTATATGATGGTGAAGGCTTGCTCCTTGTCTATGACATGACAGGTTTCGGCCAAACGTGATGCAATCGCGCTTGTGCCTGGTTTCTTCCCACTACCACTCAGAGATACGGGATTGTGTTCTCGCATACTGTCCGACTAATGCCCTGTCGTACCACCAACGTGTGATGCTTGGCACGAGCATACAAATGAGTACACACAAAAGCTGGTGGTAGAACGTGGCAATTTGTCTTTCAAGCAGAATCTGATAGTGGGGCTGGAGTTGAAGCCCAAACGCAGATTAGCAGCCAAGCATGTCGTTTCAACAGAGTTTCTAAAGATTCTGGTAGTTAGTTCCGCAACCCAGTCACCTTTGAATGGAATCATTTAGTGGGGCTTTGAAGCTCAAACATAGATTAGCGGCCAAGTATGTCGTATCAACGGAGTTTCTAAGCCTTCTGGTGATTGATTCAGCAACCAACCCACCTTTGAATGGAAGCCTCATATATACGGGCTTCTTTCTAACAGAAAATTCCGTAGGTTTGGGTTTAACGGCTTCCATAGTCTTCAGTACGAACCTTTCAGGATATCCGTTCTGCAGGAATGTGCGTCCCAAGAACTTTAGTT
>NW_008751947.1:104430-120951 GCF_000715545.1 Opisthorchis viverrini
GTTTCTAAACCTTCTGGTAGTTAGTTCCGCAACCCAGTCACCTTTGAATGGAAACATTCTGTAGATAGGCTTTTTCCCAACAGAACATTGTGTTTGGGCTTCCATAGCCTTCCATAGTCTTAAGTACGAACATTTCAGGATATCCGTTCTGCGGAAATGTGCGTCCCAAGAACTTTAGTTCCTCTTCTAAGCAGTCGGGGGAGCATATCTTAATTACTCTCTCCGTCAGGCATCTAATTATGTTACGCTTTTGTTACAACGGAACGAAGATAACAAAGTGAGTTTACTGATCTTTCCACGTTTGCATTCTGTGGACCTTGCGTTCTATGGTCCCGTCAGTCTTCCTTTAAACATTGACATCAAGGAAAGTTAACTATCCGTTCCGTCCTGATTCGATAGTAACCTTGATATTAGTGAAAGGAAGAAGGCCTTCGCCGCGGAGTTATTTATTAGGAAATGCCAACTGACCGGTTACAGACTATTGAACAAGGAAGCAAAACTCTAATCTGCATCTTAGTTACAAAAACTGGACACCGACTTCTCCCGAACGAGTTGTCCTGGACTTTCCTGGAGATTAATTGACTCCATTCATTCGTCGGTCAAATCCAAGCAAATGTTACAAAGTGGTCCCACTAATTCCGCAACAGATCTCTCTTTTTCAATAGACGCAAAGCGAAATTCTACGAACAACACATGGTACTCGCGTGCCTCCCCATCAGTAGTATCACCGTTACATTAGTATGGATTGAACTAAAACTGCTTAGTATGTCTGTTGTGCTGATTTGGCTTTACATGGGACTCAGCTGAATTGCAGCTGAATATCAGGGTCATGATAACATCTGCCGCCTGATGAATCCTCTACTAAGATCAAAATCCGTAGTATACTGTCGAAAACAATTCAGCAACCTTTGTTTCAGACTTTACAAGTTTGTGAAGAGCAGTGTGAACATGCCGATTAATTCGATTGCATCGAACAGCCGTGTGTTACAAAAACGAGGCATCAAACAAACATCTGTCGGTTATGTAACCAAGGCGATCCATAAACTCACCTTCCTGTTGATGAAAAATCTCATATCAAGGTGGCTTTTGACTCATGTTCAAAAACTGTAGGAGTTGTCCGCATACATTAAAAACCATTCGAATATGGACACACCTGATGCCAGCCAGGTGAGAGAAGTTCAGCTCTTGGAAAATGCGCAAGATTCGTTCGTATTGGGTTTGCAAAATCCGACTGCAGCTTTTTCCCTACTCAAATGCCTCAAAGAAACATTTTCATGTCATTTTTAGCTGAAAAAGGATGACCAAAACAACTGGCCGAACGACTGCTCTGATAGTTTATTTAAGTTTATTAGGCAACACAAATTCTAAAAATTTCTTTGCGCTCAACAGGCGAACAAAACAAAATGAACTGAGGAACAAGATTTGATGATTCATGAAGTCACAGCATTGACTGCGGCTACCAGAAATCAAGGGACAAGAGGCGACTGCACCGGTTGGATAGCCCAAAAGCAGGCGTGAACTTCATGACCTGAAGACTGTGGCTTGTCTTTTTTCAAAATTTTAAAAGCCTGAGATACTGCGTTATTGGAAGAGCTGCCACAGTGTAACTTGAGTGAGTGCCACGGAAGAGAAATTGGGACAGTTCACCTAACTGTTGCCTACTACTTGACGTTCATGCAGAGCACATAAAGTTGACGGGAACCCGGCAAGCGTGCCTCAAGAAGGGCGAAATCGGTCACGGACCGCTTGTAAGTGCTGAGTTCCGTCAAAACAGTAGGATTCCGTTTACAAGACAAGTGCATGATGGCTTGTTTAGAGGTTCATTTCAATTCAGATAAGTTGACAGCCTCCCTAAAAAGGTGCGGTCAGGATGAAGGTTTCCCGATGATTCAGATAAAGAGGTCTATTTCACAAATTTTCCATTTCATTCTCGACTATGGCACATCCACTTGGGAGATAGTCGCGGGCATCCATGTGGACGTAGATATCTGGGCGCCAGCAATTCCAAAAAGTCAACACCATGGAGCGTGTTAAGTCAAACATTTAGTTTCCCGACTATTGGCGACGGGGACCATCCAACCGTCGGAGCCATTTTGGGACGCCCATACATGCAAACGAGCATATCGGAGTGAAACTCAGGTTAGTTCGTTTGACATCAAAGTTTAGTTTCTACATTCTGCGTTTGGAATCCCGAAGTGAGCCTTACCGGAGTTGCCTTATTGACCAAAAAGCGTTGCATGAGGCCATGTTTAAATGGCAACTAAATCCAAGTCCACAATTTACTGGAAAAAGACATCATTTTGTTTCTTGCTCAAAGAAGCACAAAATTTGGATTTAAGACAGACTTTAGTATTAAAACACTTCTGACGTGTACCCAACACTGAGTGAGAGCAGCGAAGAGCCAGAAGAATCCCCCAGAATGGCGGAGCAAAAAGAAGTCCAAGAGAACATAAGCGTAGGTCAGGTTTCTCCCCAAAGGAAGAGGAACGTCATCCAACTTGCCCAAAAACGCGGAAGATGGTAAAGACGCTAGACTGCTCTTCTATAGTGCTCGATGTCCACGGTGACGACACCCAGGTTGTTCTGGAGAATCAGTGAAACCACTGATATATTTGACTTAAAATCGCTTACAGTTTAATGTGGTTCTTCTTGGATCCTACGCCAGCATAATTCAGGCGATATTTCATAATGTAAATTATTCCGCCTGGCGTATGCTTCACACCTGAAAGGTGAGAAGTCTTGCTACTTGAAGAGTGGGTGGACTCGAACCCGAACCCTGTGCTTACCAGTGAGCCCGATGAGGAAGTGTAATGGTGATACTACTGATGGGGAGGCATGCGAGTAGTATGTGTTGTTCGTGGAATTTCGCTTTGGGTCTCTTGAAAAGGAGTGACCTGTTGCGGAATTTGTGGAGCCACTTTGTGACATTTGCTTGGATTCGAGCAATGAATGATGGGACTCAATGAATATCCAGGAAAGTTCAAGAAGACGCGTTCAGGAGAAGATGGATGTCCAGTTTTTGTAAATAAGATGCAAATGACAGTTTTGCTTCCCTGTCCAAAAGTCTGTAACCGGCCAGTTGGCATTTTTTAATAAATAGCTACGCAGCGAAGGCTTTCTTCCATTCATAAGTAGACAAATTTGTCTACCTGAGCAGCAGTATCGATCCGCATTGGGAAAGCCAGGGGGCCTTTTGTTAAACTGCATTACTTACAGCGCAGCTTATCCATCAAAAGTCGAGTTTACATTTCTGCAGTGCCAGTTGTAAACCACGCCGATGTGCCCTGAGGACCAGCTCTGTCCTGGAACAATTGCAAGAATCTGGTTGGAAGCTTGGATCAGTAGTGTTAAAGTATGTCGAATGCTTTTGGGAGAAATAACTCACCCGTGATAGGATAAACAGGTTACATTCACACTGGTTTGGTCACGTGCTTCACATGCCAACCGACTGACTTTCTCGAAAAGCCCTTTTAACAGACTCACGAGGAGGGTGACATCGAGTGACAGAAGGTCACAAATGACTTAATTACCAGCAAACACATTTGCGCTGGTGATTGCTGTCCCTTTGGAGAGGAACTCTGAGCAGGGGTCACAAATAGAAACTTTGTGGGACATGGCCCAATGGTGTGCATGCATATAAGCTTTCCTTGAACGTATAGCATCCCTTTCCGATCTCCTCACGCGTCAATTATGTCAACTACCACCCCAGTGTGGAGCTGGCTACTCCACCTCTCCAAATCACTGGTGAACGAAACTTTGGCAGCCATAACCACTGTACAAGATTTACGCGGTTCATAGATGATTATGGCGTGAGAAAAACGTTTAGAAAGGCATAAACCAAACTAAATCTCGTCGCAAAGGGGACGTTTCCAAGATGATTGCCATCCTACCTGGTCCTGAGAGCGCTTGCTCTTCAGGAACGGGTCACTGTGCTGTTGGAGGCACAAGAATGTAATAGCGACTTAATTGTTTGCGTGTAATTCGATTTTATTCATATAAGCATACCACTAGTCCGAAATTAGGTTGAACTTCAATGGTCATCCATGCATGTCGGGTTGCTTACCCGAAATTCTTACAGCGAATGAATCCACTGCACAAAGGGTTCAGCCTACTCGATTTCTATGGATTCCTATGTTAGTCAACTGAGATATATGAGGAAATCGCACTCTAGGAAAGGGAACACCATTCGGCCGACAGAATGCGAGGGGAACTGAATTTAAACCGCTGCTGAAAACACCTGGTTACGACCTAGTGGATTCCCAAGAGCTAATAATAAACACCGCAATCAGAGAAAAGCACCGTACAGGTGAGAATAACCACAGGTGGCTAACCAACTGTCGAAATTCAGGTGCACGGTTTCGCTGACCATGAAAAAGGAACATATGATAGATGGGAATTGGTTTATTTTAACCTTACTGATGAATGGTTACAACTGGTCAGTTTTTGTGCTTCATAGAATGGACGTAGCCGAGAATTTTGTAAGCTTAAATCGACTTTATAAATACTGTGAAGGGAGTACTTAAAATCCGCAGGGACCCCACAACCTGTTTCATCCTGTTCGGAGATTACTGAACAGGCAAGGTCTCCGGAATCTGCGAAAATCAATTCTGGACGTAAACGGTAATTTTTGAGCTCCCACGCATGACAAGGCAAACAAAAAAACACTACTTGTGGGCGGTTGTAGAATGCATGCTCATGTCACTCCCACCCGAACAGCCCCCGTTAACTTTCTGGCGCAATTAGTCTGTTGAGTCCTTATTAAATTAGGGAAGCACTGAACTCGAGTTTCACTCATATTAGCGCTCATCCTTGATCGTGCCGGGGCTGGAACCCCGTACATCTGACATGCGAGGCGGTTGTGTTACCATTACTCCACCAGTTTTCAGCAACCTTGTGAGTAGTTTCCTTTATGAAAAAAATATACGGCGATGTCTCGAATATCGTGCCAACTGAAACATGAGGCGGCCTGGGTACAGCACATTCAGTTGAAAAACATCATAAACGAGAGATTCACTCGAGTCTCCCGTGAAAACCAAATTGACTTGCGTACTTGCGCGGGATGTTGCCCTGTCGTAAACTGCATGTTCTTTGTTTTCGGTGTCGTGTGCGACAGGGCCGACAGTCCTTTGGGGGTGATCTCCAGTGTTTTGAACAAAAGCAGACAAGAACATCACGGGCGAAAAAACTTTCCGCGTTTGGAAATTTGTGTGAAATAACAACTTGGTTCGTAATGTGGCTGGTGTTGCTCAAAAAAATGATGGCCTGGAGGTGGGCCATTTGCACACACACACATACCCTATCCGACACCAACAGAGAATAATGCAACTTGCTTTAAAGCAATCAACATCTCCATTTGAACAGTTTCTAACGAGATACCAAAGAAAATATTACTTTCGACCTCCGGCGGTTGATCTTGTCACTCTTAAAGTGAAGTCTGGGTTGAGAACTAACTGAAATACAGTAAAAAAAATTGGGCTAAAAATAGGCTCCTCGCTCCAACAGAATGATGTGTAATACACCCACCTGGAACCCAGATAAATCTCTTGTTTATGATGTTCTTTTTAAAGAACTGAATGTGCTGCACCAAGCCACCTCTTGTTTCAGTCGGTACGATATTCGGAATATCGCGATATATGTATAGGCGGAATGCACTACTTATAAGTAGTGTATGTTTTGAGGCCCTCTTAAATAAGACGAGAATGTTATTTGGATTGGTACTGATCAGCAGGCTGATTCCCCCTTCCGCTCTGTGATTCGGTATCGGACGCCAGCAAATATGAGTCCGCCATCATCGCACACTACGCATTCTCTTCAGGCATTCGGTGCTCATGTGTGGTACCAACAGAAACGGTCATCACACCACAGACGCTGTGTTTTGAGACTCATTGGTGTAAATTTTCCCAGGGGGGTGCATCGGGCCACCTATCGAAAAGGAATGAGTGATGGGCGAAGACGACAGAGGAACGCCCAATGTCGTGGGTATTTTCGATCAAAGTGTGTTTGAGTGGCGTTTGTGATTCCGTTTGATCCGTTGTCCGATTTATTCGGCTGATGTCATAGTTCATCTCTATGAACAGAGAGTTATATTTACCATCGGGACTTTTGCCTGTTCAGAATCAAACTAAGCTCTGTCTGGAAGGGAGGTGGGTCGAGGCCGAACACTATCCCATAGGAGTGACGTATCTAATTACATCTGGGCGAGTTCAATCTCATTTGGGATATTGAAATGAATTCCGCTGTTCTAATTTGTAAAGAGCATTTTCCGACCACTTTCTGTGCTTATTTGGTAATTCCGCGCCCTTCTTATCAGTATTTTTCATAGGGAGACTTCAGGACAGCTTGATGTGCTCGCACTCCATTCTGGTGGTCCCCATTATACTGTGACGCGATTTCGAGAATCGCGTTTTCGAGGAATACACTCATTTGCAAATCGATTTGGCTTTCATGAGAGACTCAACTGAATTCCCCGCCGTAGCAAGGAGTGGGTTAGAGAGCATCAGCACGTGTACAGTATGAATGCTATGAATCAGTGTGAACATGGGAACAGGTTTGATGCAGACGATAACGACTGTCCGTGTCGTGGCTATCCGATCATATCCTGAAAAGCTGGGTCACATGAAGGCTTTCTGCCCAATGAAACTCATCACGCTGGTGGTGATTGATCTCCTTGTGAGCCTGAGCACTTCGGAATCGTCCCCCATTGTAGGTGTAAATGTTTATCGTTGAGTTACTGTCATACGCTCCGTGAGGATTGATTACAAGTCAGGAGAACATCCTGACATTACAACAGCAGTCTAATTGATGACTTAGTCACCCGTTAGTTGAGGCAAGTCAATCGCTCTTTCCTGGAGGCTTGGTGATTTCCTCCTTTTAGTTGAGTAGACTTCCAAGCAGATAATTTTGTCGTTTGGACAAACGTGGGATCTTGGCGCAAGGTCACGTGGGCTACAGTTCACAACATTGAGAGCAAAGCCAGATGATGATTCAATTTGACAAGCAGGTGAACTTCTTGAGCTCGAGAGGTCCGTGGTTCGAACCCGACCCTGGCATTTAGGCTACTGTCTAGACTTGGGCAATCTATAATTACCTCAGCTCCTGCGCTTCCTTCGAGTGTCATTGTAGCTAGGCTCCGTAAGGGTGTTTGTTACACCTGAGCGATTATTTTATTCTGTCCCTCAACCCTTACAGACTTAGGACACAGAGTGGTACGCATTAACACTGCCTGAGTGCTCTCAAAAGGCAATTGTAACTTGCACTGGTTCCTCTACTGATCACAAACACTCGACGAAGTCTTACGGCGATCCCGTGTCTCTTTGGTTGCCTAGGCAAGCAAAGAAGTCCGATGTTCCAGTTGTAAAAAGCGAACACACTACGGTACAGACGAGATGAATGCACCTATTCCTTGCGCACATCCACCTCCTGTTCTGTGCTTGTTTGAGGTTTTCACCTCAGAAAAGTGAAATGCTTGCATCTGAGACGTGCGTCTTTTTGCTGTCCTAATCCAGTTAATTAGTGATGCAGACAAACTGAAAGAATCGCACGTGACTGTCTCGCTCACGTGATCTTGTCTACCGGTCTCTTATCCGTACAGAAAATGTTAGGAAACCGATCGTGTTTCGGGTTGGACAGTCTCACATCTCCACTCGTTTCGAACCCAAGGAGTTGTTTTGTGTCAGGAACATTGAAGGAAGAGTGAAGAGCTTACGAATATGGTCTACAACCTACAGGTGGAATATCTAGGGGGAGTAGACGCCCTTGTTGCAGCACGTGTGACTGAAGGACGGTGACGCACACTGTTGATCAACGAATGGCACATTTTTCAAATACCAACCCCCGAAGGGCGAGGATTCGAATCTCCTGAGCGTTTCCAGTGAGGCACACTTGACAAAAGTTCTCAACGAAGGTGAAACAACTGTAGTGACCAGCACAGGTTAACTCAATTTGAAATCCAGGTTTCTGGCTGTAAGTTACCATTATTCGAATACGCTTTTGTATGTGATCAGTTCTTTACACAAAAATGCACTTGAGGTAGAACCGTGTTGTTCTTTTCACCCTTAATGGTTTCTAGTGGATCCATTCAGAGTTCCTCTTGTAGCTTGGGTACATTGATTGATATTTGATTAAATGGCTGTTGATCTACCCACGAAGTTTGGAAGTTGACTCGCAAACGGTTCATCTCCATTCATGGAGACATCAGCAGTGCGTGTACTGAACGCAGTATCAGTAGAGTACGGTCAATGTTTGGCCTTCACAGCTTATCGATCGCACCAAATCCAGATGAAGAACTCAGCCCAGGTACTTAACCCAAAATTACTGCACGGGCTGCATGCAGGCAGCTCAGATCTGAAGGCAGCGATCGGACACTGTCCAGCCCTACCGTTCGACCAGCAAATCACACATAACGGGTTCCCATTGGAGACCAAAACTGTTATATCTAACCAAGTCGCCGCTCCAGTGCCGAAAAAGACTCGCCGATAAGGAACACACCAGCTTTACTGCGGACAAACGAGTGTGAAAGTACAACGACCTCAAGCTATCTTATTGGACGGACCCTATCTGACGTTGGTCCAACGCTGTTTCACTTTGATGCAAGGCTGTCAAGCGCTACATATTGAGGGCGCGTTATCTGTCTGGTCAGCATCTGGTGGGGTCGAGGGTCTCAGATTTCGGGCGTTCCGTGGTTACTTTCAGGAATCTGACAAGCTAGTAGACAAGCAAAGGGCCTAATGTATCCATGAAAACGTCAATTCCACTCTAATACGAGAAACTCCGGTGAGGCAAACAAACTGGAGGTGAACTCGGCGATCGCGCCACAAACATCAGCTGATGGCTAAAGGATCACGTCCGATGGTGGACATGTTGAACCGACCATCACGTTCTGCTTCAACTGGTTAGATAGTATCAACTAATCATCTCCGTCTCAGTACGAGTTAATCACACCGCTGATCAGCTGGTCGTGGCTCAACGGGAAAAGCATTCAACCCACTGGTCCGGAGGTCGCCAGTTAGAAACTCCCGACGGGAATTTTGTGAGCAGTGCACTGCAAATGATTCCGAATAAGGATAAAACAGCCGCACAGTGTTTCTCAGTTTCTCAACACAGGACTGTGCTCCGACCTGCCTCACCATTTAACGTCAGGTGCAGGACGCGTCACTCGTTAACGACTGGCTACACGCCTTATGTGGGATCACCACTCGCTGACTTGTTGTCGCTGTGTGGTTTAGAAATCAGCCAACGCAGGACCGACTATCTGCTTGCTCAATTTTCTCTGGGCAGAGACAGCCACCCGTTAGTCGTACGAACGACAATACAAAACAAATACAGAACTGAGATGATACATTATCTAATCTGTTTGTTCCCGTTCGAACTCTGATTAGTAGCTCTGATTATGCACAGAAACTTTGTGTGATGTGGGCTGGAAGTATCGAGGATAAACAAACACACGCACGCGCACAAAAAAGAATGGCCCCTTTAAACGAAAGAAAAACAACACAAAAATAACGGGTGGTGTGTGACGTTGACTAGTCTCAGTAGTTTGTCGGAAGTCGATACGTTATTCGAGGTGGGGCGGTTGGGCGGGAATAAAGTCACCAGGGTTGTTGGGATTGACCAAATAACTTGAGAAATAATCTGAAAAGAGGGAACTAGATAAATAAACAGGACGAAACGTAAAATGCAGGAAGATCCGGAACAGTAGTCATGTTTGTCATCAGTCATCCAAGCGCTGGACGCACGAACTCAGCCCAGTATGAGAAAACTATCCACGGCTAGGAAATGCAAGTAGGCCCCAACGAAGACGAAACAATGCCAAATCGCATGAGCCATGGGGATGCGGCCGTCCATTTTGTAGAACACGATTCCAAAACTGTAGATCAATCCACCGGTAAGCATTAGCGGTATACCGGACCATTCGTGCTGAGCGAACGTGGAGAAGGATGGGTAGATTACAAAGAGACTATTTACAGAGAATTTCCGATATGCGCTAAAAAAAACGACAAAAAATATGTGCCTGACCACAATGGACGGAAGAGACTGAACTAATGGTGGCTACGATCAGCCAATTGGGTGTTCAGGTACCGGTTATCGGAAATACACGGAGATACTCATCAACCGTGGCAATGAAAGTTGAAACGGATGCCCTAGGGGTTATATCAAGTTTCTCGAATCGGTACCGTTATGCTGTATAATGTCGGGTGACATTGCGGCGATAAGGAACTATCAAGATCATACCCAGTGAGGCATATGTCGGTTAAAACATACTATTACAAGGCCCAAAGAAAACAGAGCTGTATCTATTCGTACTCATAATGCTGCTGAAAATTCTTCGACAGCCCACGACCGGTTTCGCTCTTCTTCGGGCTCATCAGGTAGGGGCACTCCCCGAGTTTCCGTCAACCTTATGTTCTACTTGGAACCAAATTGCACGAAATTAGCGAGATACACTCATTTACAAACAAATTTGGTTTTGCGAGAGACCCACCTGGAACGCAGCTGAATCTCTCGTTCGTGACGTTTCCAGGCAACTGAATGTGCTGCACCAGGCCGCCTCATGTTTCAGTCGCTACGATACTTGAGATATCGCCATGCACGTATATTCGTAATGCACGACTCATAAGGTTGCTGAAAACTCTTCGACAGCTGAAACTAGCCTGTCGAATATAGCCTACAAGAAATAGCATTTCGATCTAATGGAACCCTGAGACAACCCTCGTCCTACAAACTCGGTTAAGTTGACTAGATAAAATCATAATAGAGAGATTAATTCGAACGACTGGTGATACACTCGAGGGCTAAGGGTTAACGTGATACTGAAGAGAGAAAACCTGCAGAATGTCAGACCACGCTCAGTCAACAGGAGGCATGCATTTTAGCCCACAATGGGCGGTACTAACTGATACCAAGAAGATAGAAAGATTGCTGTTGATGATGGGCTCAAAATCCACTCAAAAATACAGTACGATATATTGGTCACGCCACGGCGAGAGCGAAAAAACTGCTTTTTTCGACTACAAACGTTCATAACATAAATACTAATAATAAAAATAATCGATCAGCTGTAACGTTATTTCGGCTCCTAGCTGCCATCCACTCGAAGGAATCACAAGACCTGGGATAGCGCCATGTTGCTCAAGCGTAGACAAGAACAGTCGACTTGCAGAGGTTGGTTTCGAACCGCAGACCTACCGGTCAGTAAGTACGCCCCTTAACCACTGAATTATCACAAGCCCAAACACTGACAAACAATTGCTTCTGACAGAGTCTCACTGAGTAAATGCAGATTCCGAGCAACTGCGAGATAAAGCACTTGTGTAAGCCCAATTTGGCTACATCACACGTTGGTTTCCAACTTCAATAATATTGTGGTGGCCGTCGAAGCCTGATGCAACGTCCCGGCAAGTAGTTGTATTCTGACAAACTGGGAATTGGCTGGCATTGGTCCGAGTAGGAGTCCGAGTAGACATGCCCTTAAACCAGATTCGAGCCCGTAATCTGTCTGACACTTGACGAAGAAATGTGAAGCCAGCTGAGCTATCGCAGCGGTTGATTGTGTGGACCATTTCTACTTTGAAAGTGGAACATGTGGACTTTCCACACAGCGTATCTTCTTGTAGATCCCTCTCTCCTCAAAATAGACCTAAACTGAGCCGGCGCAATACGCCATTCGAAATGCAAATCCAACCAACCGTTTTGAGCGACGCAGATGACAAATGTGCCTCAGTTCAACTCAGCAAGAAGGATCAGAGAGCTCACTGTCTCACGGGATGTACTGATAAGAAGAACTCAGCAAAACACGTCGATCGATCCGTCTGTCAATATCAACTGATACGCCCAAGTACACGCAAACGGACCTTTATATGGGGAAATGGGGCCCATTAGCCTCACAATGCTCTTAGCTACAAAACGTTTGCGAGTGGAATAAGATTTTTGTGCCGAAATGTTGCATTTTGTCACGTATGTTCTCAAAACAAAAAACATCATAATCTACGCTCATATTTTCGCAGTCCACTGAAGCAATCGTACTTCTGGCGGGAAAAGTCTGGTGAAATACTTCCCCAGCATCGCTGAGACCTGGGATGCCTAGATGGGTCTCAAAAGTTTGGACTGGTACCCTGAACTTAGTTGCCTGTCTGCTTTAGTCCATCAGGGACATGTCGTATCTTTAGAGCGAACAGTGAGGGTCTTAAGAAACCGAACACAGTCAACTAACACAGACACGCGCGCACGCAGGGAGCAGGAAGTCAACCGCGCACTTCACAAGTCCATGAACAATTACGGAACACGTGCAGCAGCCATACTGCGGAGAAAGCACGTTCCCTCCCCGTCCGGATTTTCACCAAGGAACTCTCACGAAAGATAAGTTCCCCTTTTGATTTGCTCCCATTTCGCGTTGCATTTATTTTTATACGTGCTGCAACTCACCACTGTGAACCTTGGTAAAGACTTTTATTAGTGCATTTCCCTTCTGAATCATATTATGGCCGAGATTGCGAGATGGCCCAGTGGTTAGAGCGCGAATTTACTGACCGGAAGGTCCGTGGTTCGAATCCGATCCCTGTATCTCGAATCCCCCTGTCTGGGCTTGAGCAGCTGGGCACCGAATGGATATTACAGCTGAAAGATTTATTTATTTACTGGTGGTCACAGGTTTCCACGGCTTTTTTACAATAAGTCGAAAAAGTAAAACTTTAAAAAGCATTCGTATTCTGCTACCCTTTTTTACCCGTACATAGTACTGATAAGTACCGTCTCTCTACGACGTGACATACCACGGTTGCAACTAACTGTTTATTTATTACCCACAATTCATTCGCGTCCGACTAGTTTCTTTTTGCGCTTAAAATGACCAGCTACTGGCCGACGTGGTGGGACGGAGCACAATGCAGTGTTCTAGATTCTGTCACTGTAATAACGGTCGTGTGTGAGCTGAGTTGTCGCACCCATCACTGCAGCCAAGTTTCCTGGGCTCTATTATGCATGCCGGGTTACCGCCAACCGAGAAGATCTCTGCTTTAGGGTGCCCGATTCAGAGTGGTAGAGATTCAGATGTGACATGACATAGTAGAAGGAAGTGAAGAATATTGCGAAAAGTTTGGTTGCTCTTAGTACTGTTTGCTCTCCAGGACGGGATCCACCTGACCTTTCTGGTGCGCGATTGTAGGCACTGGACAATATGGCGACCAGCCGATGTCAGTGGCGTTCAGGCTGTCAGTTTTTATCCGGCAGGGCGATACGGTAGCGAAGTAACAGTGCTGTCAATGGTAACTGATGAGAAAGATGATGATGATGACGATTGTGATGACCATGATGGCGATGAGTATGAACTATAGGTGCATCCCAAAGCGAAACTAGAATCCATCATGTGGCATTATACCTTTGTTTTTCCGCAGTTCCAAGGTTCTAGGTGAATTTCACGAACAGCTGCTTCAGTAAACTGCTGTCCATATTTCGTGGAAAGCAATAGTGCGTGGTTTTTCTTCAAGCTCGACCATCCATTCATTGACTTTCCCTTCCGGATCGTGGGACACATTTTTTCTTGCAATAACTGTCTTTGTTTCGAAGCGTGATCAACTTTCTATTTGACCTTGACTGGGACCAAACAAAGTGGCAATCTTTCGACTGTCCTGTACGGCCTTACTAAGAAGCAAAATCTTGGTCTTTTGGCAGGAAAATCCACCTAGTGCAATGCAAAAGTGGATTGCTTTCAGCTGTCAGCTGTCGTGTCTCGGCTTGGTGGGAATGAGCAGAAGTTGGTTCAATGCAATTTGTCTGGCCAGCGAAATGAAGTCAGATGGAACTGTCAAACCCAGGTGTTGTCTGGTTTACGCAGAAATTGCGTGTTCCAGTTTCGCCTATTGGACGACAGTGTTGAAAATGAGGATCTACGCTGCAAAAAAATAATCTTTAATTTTCGGAAAGACTTGGTAACAATCGGTAGATTTGTCTCTGGGCAACATTTCGCCCTGGACACAAAAGCTTCGTCAGGCCAAATGACTAGGTTACGAGGTTAGCGAGATGCACTTATTTGCAAACTAATTTGGTTTTTCGGGAGACTCACCTGGAACGTAGCTGAGTCTCCCGTTTTTTATGTTTCCAGGGGACTGAAAGTACTGCTCCAGGCCGCCTTGTTTTTCAGTCACTACGATATTCGAGATGCCGCGATACAGGTGTATTTGTAACGCACAACTCATAAGGTTGCTGAAAATTCGTCGACAGCCCACGACCGGTTTCGCCCTCTTTGGGGTTCATCAGGTTACGAGGTTGGATCGAAATTTAGGGCGGAAGGTGAACTAATCAGCCAGTCTAGTCAGCTGAATCTGTGTTACGTGTCGAACAAGGGATTTTGTGTGTTAGGGTGGGTCACCAAACGTTAAGTCGATGGAGAAACCTACATGGATTCGGGTCCAAATTAGGACCCAGTGTTGGAATGTTTTTCAGACGAGAGCCTTCCGTAAACAGGATATATCACAGTCGAAAAATCTGAACGACCAAAACTATCACCGTTTCAAACTGTTGCTTAGATACAAGTTTCTTACAAAGTGTATACTGAACTGCTGGAAAGCGACGAGTATGGCTGAGGTTGTTAGTTGAGGCAATGAACCAAGATGAAAGCTGCATCGTGTCGGGTGATGACGTAAAAGTCACATAAAGATACATCAACAAGTTGACATACGACTCGCAAGGCTGTTTAAAACTGTGACAGCTCGGCAAGAAAATATACTGTTGAATGGTACCGGATACAATAGATTCAGCCAGGATTCAGTCGAGCCGCCGGTTTTCAAATGAGTGTATCTCGTGAAGTTGCCATGCTCTTTCAGCTTTTACTCTTTTAGCAGGCCGCATAGGTGGAAACCCCGAAAGGCGTGATCAACTGACTCAAAGCTAATTGGTTTTATCATCAAAAATCAATACACTACTTAAATGGTTGCTGAAAACTCTTTGACAGCCCACTACCGGTTTTGTTCCTCATTACGTAGGACAGAGACTCAGTCCAGTCTCTCGTTCACACCCGTGGAATTCACAGATGAATGCACTTCGTGATAACTTACTCAGGCGCTGGAGAAGCTGGATAAATTCGAAACACGTTCAAAATGACATCATGTGCAAAGGTTAACGTTTTAAACGATGAGAGCGCTACAGATTGCATCAATGGAAGATTTATTTCTGCATAGGATTTGGATCAGCAAGCCAAAAAATGTGGTGTTACAATGAGAACAACCGGCATGCACTATGGTTGAACAACTTATAAATTTGGCATCCTTGCACCTAGAAAGTTGCGGCTACTCTAAACACCGTTAGGCGGCAGCCATTTCAATCGCGGAACACATTCGAAACCAACGATTGTCGTGGCTCGGTCATGTGCTACGCATGCCAAAACATGGTCTACAAAAACGAGTATAATTCTCCATACCTCCTTCAGAATGGCGCGAACTGCGATGTGAACAGAAAAGGCAGAAGGGTGTGAAGATTTATGAGAGTTTAACTGTTTCTGGTGGGATCCGCAATAAAGCCCAGTGACCACTGTGTTTGGTTGGAGACAGTGCAAGAAATGGAAGCTGATCAATGTCAGTTGCAATGGTGCTGTCAGTTTCTTTTCTGATCGTCTGACCTCAGAATGCCTGCGATGCGCCAGCACAAGGTCCTTCCCTCACCAACGCTTTTCTCTTCTTTTCATTTAGAGGTTTTATTTATGGTTAAATACAATTTAGGGTTTTTGGGGCAGTGAAGCATCAGCGTCCACAGTGATGTTGTCTCTGACGGCGGTCCGAAAAGAAAACAAAAAGACAAAGGAAGTAGGTAAGTTCGACTAACCTTGATGTCTGTAGCATTTCCAAGACATGTCCTCGTGCTAAAGGGCGCTTTCCCAACGACAAATCCACAAGTTTCCATTTAGTGTCCCCCAAAGACGCCATTTATGATAGTTAAATGCAGTGCTATGCGGAATGCTGGAACCACGGAACCACACTAGCCAACTCAAATCTCACGACCTAGATATCGTCCGAAAAACACTGCCTCGAATAGACTATGGTTGATTTTTGTCATCCGGAGGTGAAAATAACGGATTTTATCGCACGATGAAGGTGCTGGGCAAACCAACACACAAAGGTCAAAGCTTCGTATCAGAGGTCAGAATGACGACAATAAGTAGGTCACAGGGGTGAGCAGTGACACGGCTCCAGACATATGATTATTGCAACCTGCGCAGGTGATGCTTTGACGCATGAGATCAGGGGCAGGGCGGCCCTGGCTAAGGTTAAGAGTAGAGAATATAAAGGAGCGGTTTTCCATCGTCCGTTCATTAGTAGCACCCTTTCGGTGCCTAACGAGGGCCGGGATACTGTCAGGTTGCCCAAGCCTAGGCAGGGAAGTCGAGATACAGAGGTCGAGTTCGAACCACAGACCTGGCGGTCAGTAAATTCGTGCCCTAAATACTGAGTTATCACCCGCTTCCCCCCCCCCAAAAAAAAAAAACCGTTCCGCTGTTTTCCGTCACCTTGAGTGCCAATTGATGAATGATTATTG